>NW_022602584.1:0-24954 GCF_008692095.1 Etheostoma spectabile | reverse complement strand
GCCCAGACTTCAACAGGAGAGGAACATCCTGTTAATCCTGTGGTGAGTATTTCACTCCTTGTTGAAATCACTCCTCCTACTTTCTGCCAAACCTGTCTTACATCAGATTGTTGCTGTTTGAGGGATGGATGTCAGCGTTCAAGATTCAGTTATTTTTTTCGAATCAGTTCCTATGGTGTGAAATAAAATAGTTTTTAGCAAGGTACTAAAAACTATACTACTATACTGTACGTTTGGTTTACTTTCTGAGTTTGAGGTAGGCACGATTAATCGTTATGTAAATATTGTATAAATGGACTGTTCTATATAGCGCTTTTGTAGTTGACTACAACAACTCAAAGCGCTTTTACATCGTACAGGAACCATCACACGCATTCATACACTGTGGCCGAGGCTGCCGTACAAGGTGCCACCTGCTCGTCAGATAACCACTCACACACATTTACACTCCGATGGCGCAGCATCGGGGCAACTCGGGGTTCAGTGTCTTGCCCAAGGCGATCGAACCACCAACCTTGGATTGGCAGGCAACCACTCTACCACTGACCCACAGCCGCCCCTTTATTTTGACAAATATAGCACATTGCTATTGTTATAAAATTTAAGATTTAATAGCTTTTAATTTTTTGTAATTAATTTTTTTCAAATGATTATTCTTCAATTCTCATTTAATTTTACGACTGCATCACAAACTTTCTTCTGTGAGTTTTAAAGCACTCCCGAGTGCTGCAATGCTCTCCCTTCTCTTCGTTCAGGCTTGTGGTGATGCGCAGTGTGCTATAGGTGCCAAAATTAATTTATTTTTGGTACTGCCAATTAGTTTTGTTTTGTCATGGTTCATATGTGCAACAAAGATTACACTTAGTGAAAAAACAATCGTGGCAGAGAATTGTGATATCAAGTCTAAGCTAAAAAAACGTGAGTCATATTTTTCCTGAATCAGGCAGTAAGAGTTTGAGGTTTTCAGTATTGATCACTGTATTCATTTATGTAATTCAATAGCTAATTCCAACCTCAACTGGGCTGCCTCCAGGCTGGGAGAGAAGCGAGACAGTAAAGGGAGACGCTACTTTGTCAACACAACAGCCGAACCACTTCATGGACACGACCCCTCATTCAGGTACACAGTTTTCTTTTATTCTTTTTTATTTTTATTGATACTGGACAGGTGTAAATGTATGTATGCTGACACTCCATTGCCAGTTTTAAGCCCAAGTTCTCCATACCTCTCCATATATATTTTTGTATAATATAACAGAAAACCTCAGAGGTGCCAGTAGCACTAGCAGCAGCTGCAGCAGCAGCAACACAGAGTGGGGCAGGTGTAGCCCAGAGCCTTACTCCACCCTTGCCATCCATGTCCCAGAGGAATCTCCTCAGCACACCCCAAGCCCAGAGGCCACACATACATCTGGCTTCCTGCCAGCTGGTTGGGAGGTTCGCAGTGCTCCCAATGGAAGACCGTTTTTCATCGACCACAACACTAGACAACTACTTGGGTGAGAAGCAGCAGACTTCAGATGTGCTTTTACCTCTAATCGTAAGTGGGACCTGTTCCTTTTAATGGCCACTAGGGCTTGCTCTAAGAGAGCTAATACAAAAGACAGTCAATGCTTATTTTATTTCCACAACCAGAAGGTTACCAATTGCTAAGTTAACTATTTTTAAATGTGTTTCATGGTGGCAACTTAGTCGGTAGTATCTCAAAGAACATTTCTTGTTTAAGTATTTCTTCTTTGAAGAAAACACATCCTGTTTGTTTTTTTCTAAACAGGAAGATCCCAGGCTAAAGATCCCTGTGCAGACGAGGAAGAGACTCCACTCGATCCATCTGATCTTGGCCCTCTGCCGGTGAATTCAGCAATTACAGAAAATCCTATGTTGCTACATATAATCAGAGCTGAAAGTACTGCCTATTTGACAAATTGGTGGTTCCCTGGCATTGTTATGCATTTTACCCCATATATATATATATATATATATATATATAATATATATGTGTATGTTCTTATATATGTCTTTCTTTGTAGCCTGGCTGGGAGGAGAGGGTCCACAGTGATGGCAGAATATTCTACATAGATCACAGTGCGTATGACATTTAATACTAAGAATACATCTTGGACTTAGTGTATATGTTTCCATGTTAATGAATGGCTTCTGATGTATCATATTTACAGACACCAGGACCACACAATGGGATGATCCCAGATTACAGAACTCAGCTATAACTGGACCAGTGAGTATAGATATATTGGATTGATTATTCATCAGTAACATATATATGTTAGCACACAATAAAAATAGTTATTTATAGTTTACAGGTTTCCTGTAAATATATATCATTGACCACAGTGCAGGTTAAGATGTATGTCATTGATCACTGTCCTTTGTTGATTATAGGCAGTGCCTTATTCCAGAGATTATAAACAGAAGTATGACTACTTCCGGAAGAAAATGAAGAAACCGGTGAGTGTTCTTAGAGCAAGAGCAACTGTGACTGAAATTGTTAACAACTACCTCTACCTTACAAATACTTAATAAAACTATTCTAATAAGGACTGGTGTTGCCTTTACCTCTGATATCAGTTTGTCACTTTCACATATGATGTATTTTTTCAACCCGTAGATTATTTTTATGATCATTTTAAATTTTAGATTATTAGTTTACTTGTCAGGGACAATCCAGTACACATTATTACATACATAATGTCACAGTCACAGCAATAACAATATGTGTAGATGTGTTGCATAAAAGGCTAATTAGCATAAATAGGCTAATTTGCAACCCCAATCCCTGGTCAGGGGTTTCTAAAAAGATAATCCAAATGTTTTTTGGGAAATTAAGAAGCGATGCAGCAGTAACATTGTGGATGACTAGCAGAAACAAACCTTGAGGAGAAAAGGATAAAGAAAAGAGAACTACATAGTGTGAGTTACACAATCTGCAGCTTATACATGTATACTTATTTATTACATCAACATTTCACAGATTCATGACCACATTACACATAACAGTACATCACGTAACAACACAAACCCCAAGAACCCAGCCATTTGCAGTGGTTTTGCGCCCCTCTGCTATGCAGTTGTCACCCACTTCTCCCTTAGTGGCCACTCTCCTAGTATTTGTTTTAGTCATAAAAGGACAGAGTACGGCTGGAGCTAGATTATTTGCGCATTTAAAAGTCAGAGAACTTCAATAAAGCTATCAAAATTAAAAGCTTGTATTTCTGTACAATCAAACAGTGGTGCCACATTGATGGTTTCCGATCCATTATTTCCAGTGCCTGTTTGTAAAATGATATGATTGGTTTGACTGTTGTCTGGGAGGCTTGGCCCCATGCAGTAGCACAGTAGGATAGATGAGAGAGTATCATGACATGAAAAACAGTAAAGCTGCCTTGACAGGTATGTGATGCCTATCATTCTGAAACAGTTCAGGTTTGTACAGATAGTCTTACAGAGTTTGTTAATGTGTTTATTGAATTTGAGTTGGGAATCCAGAATAATACCTACACATTTAAATTCCTTAACTTCCTCTATTACCTCTTGGTCTATTGGTGATATGATAGATCACAAACTTTCTTCTTAATGAACACGATACATTTCTATGTAGGCTGACATCCCAAACCGCTTTGAGCTGAAACTGAAACGTAATGCAGTGCTGGAGGACTCGTACCGGCGCATCCTATCAGTGAAGAGGGCGGACCTGCTGAAGGCAAGACTGTGGGTGGAATTTGAGGGAGAAAAAGGACTGGACTATGGTGGCGTGGCCAGGGAATGGTTCTTCCTCATGTCCAAGGAGATGTTCAACCCATACTATGGACTGTTTGAGTATTCTGCCACGTGAGTCCAAACACTGCCTCTTTTTAATCTTCCTATTGTTCTTATACATCATTATGGTGTGTTTAAACGAGTACAGACATCCAAAACACAATTGTATGGCACTATCCATACACATTTAGAGGAACATGCACTGGTTCACTGACTTGTATGAAGGAGCAGTAAATGAAAGTCATTCAGGACAGATATTCTACCTCTAGGTCTGAAATTAATATGTAGAAATACTAACTCAGAGACATTAACATAATGCATCACTTCTCATATTGTGAAGTCACTGACTCTGTGTGTAAGATTTCTCTTGTTGGGAAGATACTGTACATGTATGTTTACACATTATCAGGCCCCATTCTTCTTTACCTTACAATGTGGTCTGGAAAACTGTAATTGTGAAATAACTACTTATTTACTTCTGATGAGCATCAATAAAAAAATACGAACTTCAAGTCAAAATTGCCCATACAATCACAGCATTGTAATTGTTAATAGTGGAAATTCAAAAATAGACATAGAAGAACTGTAATTATCTTTTGGCAGGAAGCAGGACAGCTGATTTAAGAAAAATTTGTTCTTTATAGTTCCTCTTAATGTTGTGATTTGTCTTACAGGGACAACTACACACTGCAGATTAACCCCAACTCAGGTTTATGTAATGAGGACCACCTGTCCTACTTCAAGTTCATCGGCCGTGTGGCAGGCATGGCCGTTTATCACGGCAAACTGCTCGATGGTGAGTTCCACCTGAAAGTGTAAATGTTGGTAGAGGGGAGGTCAAAGGGATTACAGCAAACTATGTGATTCTAACAGATCCAGACATTTTTTGTTTCTGGCCTTCAAAGCATTCTTCATTCGGCCTTTCTACAAGATGATGCTGCAGAAGCCCATCACTCTCCAGGACATGGAGTCTGTTGTGAGTGCCACATTTTTTCACTGCAAATAATTGAGTGCACACCCCAAATCAGATAATCTGGAAGACATACATTTTTTTCTGTTGTATTTTCAGGACAGTGAATATTTCAACTCCTTGAAGTGGATTTTGGAGAACGACCCAAAAGACTTGGACTTAAGGTTCACCATCGATGAAGAGCTGTTTGGACAGGTGCGTTCAAACATGCTGTCTTTGCCTCTACAACCTTTAATTTGTGGTTAATAAGTGGTTTATCTGTTTAATTTATATGATGTATCCCATTCTACCTGTTCAGACTCGCCAGCATGAACTGAAGCAGGGTGGGGCAGAGATTGTCATCACTAATGAAAACAAGAAGGAGTACATCCAGTAAGCAAAAAAAAAAAATGTTTTCTTCATTTTAAAAGTGTTAAAATGATGGTTTGATGCTAATCTGCTGTTTTGTGTTTCATAGTCTGGTAATGCAGTGGAGGTTTGTGAACAGGATACAGAAACAGATGTCTGCCTTCAAAGAGGTTAACATTCGATTTTATACATTGTTTGTAGCATACAATAGTAGAAAGTATAAATGGCATAAAGTGAGAATAAAAATAATCATTTTTGTTTTAGGGATTCTTTGAGTTGATACCTCAAGATCTGATCAAGATCTTTGATGAGAATGAGCTCGAGGTAAGTTTTTCAATGTGCTGAAATTAAACAGATTCGTTCCAGAAAGATGAATAATTGGATGTCCACCTGTACTCCACAGCTGCTCATGTGTGGTCTTGGCGATGTGGATGTGAATGACTGGAGAGAGAACACCAAGTACAAGAACAGCTATTGCTCCAACCACGTTGTTATCCAGTGGTTTTGGAAAGTAAGACAACTTTCCATGCCTGGATCCATCAAGTTGGGCTCTGGACCGTTCAGAGTTTATATCTCCCTTCTAAGAAGAGCTTTGTGTTAGTTATTTATCTGTATATTGTTTTGTGTTGTTCTAGACGGTTCTGTTGATGGATGCAGAAAAGCGAATCAGACTCTTACAGTTTGTGACAGGAACATCAAGGGTCCCAATGAATGGCTTTGCTGAACTCTATGGTGAGATAACACTTTTTATTAATGCTAGAAAGTGTTTTTTTCTGCTTAATGAATTAGTCTAGGTAATTCACTCTAGTATCCACTTATGGACTGAATGTATTTGCCTCATCAAATATTGTACACTTGTCTCCAAATCACAAGTGGCTTGAACTTTTTTATTTTTATAAATACCAGTTAAAATCAAAAAATCAGTTTGTTTGATGGTTTTATTTCCAGGGTCTAACGGACCACAGCTGTTCACTATTGAGCAGTGGGGAACACGTGATAAACTCCCCCGAGCCCACACATGGTAAGTACTACACTTAGATTTTTTCGTAAATACATTTAAAAAAAAAAAAAAATGTTTTTGCTCTACTTGACACTGATTTGTTGGCTATGTTTAGCAGTGACAAATCTGATCACTTTACTGCAATGTGACTCAGATGTTTAGAGCCCAGAAGGTCTCTATAGATGACATTTGATTGTGTGCACATGATCCATTATTCATAATTATCTGTGCATGTCAAATTCAAAAAAGATATATTTGGGGCTCCAGGGGCTTCACGAGGATGTTGTCTCATGTCAGGCTCAGAGAAAGAAAATAGCATTATTACTGTAGAGTTGTACATCAGCCCTGATTAACACTTTGTTTTCTTAATCTTAGCTCACAATGTGAGCAAGGTTTGTGTGGCTGTGATAATGTATGAATGAATGAATGAATGGATAAATAAATCAATGAGTAATAATAAAAAGGGCTTGTATAAAATATTATCTAATTAAGCATAGTGAGTTGAAGCCCTTTAGTGGCTGGATACAGTCATAGCTCTCACTCTGTAAATGTAAATGGACTGTTCTTAAATAGCCCTTTCCTAGTCTTAACAACTACTTAAAGTTCTTTACATAGCACAGGAACCATTCACCATTCACACATTCACACACTGTGGCCGAGGCTGCTGTACAAGGTGTACCTGCTCATCAGATAAACTCACACACATTTACACTCCGAAGGCGCAGCATTGGGGGCAACTCTGGGTTCAGTTTCTTGCGCAAGGACACTTTGACATGGGACTGTAGGGCCAGGGATCGAACCCCAAACCTTCCGATTGGCAGGCGACCACTCTACCACTGAGAGAGTGATATCCCTCATTGTCAAACTCTGTTGTTTGAGAACAGTCATTTCTTCGCTTTTTGCTCGCAGGTTTCTCCAGCTTTGGAATATATATTTGGCAGCACCTATGTTTACTTGTGTCTGATTCCTCGTCGAGCAATCTGCCTTTGCTTCTTCTCTGTTCCTCCGAAAATGCTTTCCTAGCTTTCTGCTTCTTTTTTGCCGGCTCGTCCATGATGATAGTGTGAAAAACTCTATCGCTACCTTGTTAGCCGGTTCCTGAATTTGTTACATCGCAAGACCTAATATCATGCAATACTTCATGATGCTGTGTCCAGCGACTCGTCAGCAATACATCCATGCTCGCCAGTCAAAAGTTGCAAGGGTGTTTTTACCGCTCACAGGCGCTAGGGGGGGACGCAAAAACCAACATTCAACTCAAAAAAGTAATATAACAAATTCCAATAACTCCAAAGCTGTTCAGTTAAGGTAAAACTGCATTGTTCCCCTTTAAGGGAGAACTCCACTGATTTTAATTGTCAAAGTAAATTTTCTTGTGAATGCAAAGGTTGCATTATGGTAAGTGTTGGATCCAGGGTTTTTGGAGCTTGACGCATACCAGGGACTGAAAAGTTGGGATATTTCTGCCCCTTCTGCACCACATTTGCCCATTCCTTTTGTAAAATCTATCTCTGAAAGTCCCTCAACGTTATGGAGTTGTGATGATAAATTGGTTTAAGAATTGGTAATGACCCAATGCCAGCTAAAGTTGATTCCTGCAAAGAATTATTTTCATTGACCCCTGCTTGGATGTGATTTCTTCCTTAATTCCTTCATTGTCTTTACTTTCACCTCATAAAGCTTCAATCGACTGGACCTGCCTCCTTATGAGTCTTTTGAGGAGCTGAGGGAAAAACTTCACATCGCCATTGAGAATGCACAAGGCTTCGACGGGGTGGATTAGAGCTTGTGCCTGGAATTGAACTTAACTTAACTAATTACTGCGTGATGTGGTGAAGACAATGGGACAAACAAGCTGTGCGTCAGATTCAGGTCTTAACCTGTCAGCTGTGTGACAGATGAAGGACCGTCGCACAACTTCACTTTGGTCCTCTGTTGAGGCACATGTGGAGAAAGGACATTACATCTGGAGTGACAGAGGTATTTAATCGCTCTTCATGTTCTAAAGTTTACAAAGCAAACATACAAAGCTGTATACTGCATAACGAAAAAATCTAACCTTAAACAGTAGTTTTATTTGGGCTGAATTGCCTCAGAAAAACTTTATACTCAGATTCTCACATCAGGTACTTGTGAGGTTTAGCTTCACATTGTAGTTGGTGGAAAATTAGTTTAGTTGTGTTAACTTGTCCCTTCACCACATATTAGTACTGGAAAGAGTGGGATGTGGGTCAGAATAGTCAATAAGTTATGTTTTACCTAAGGATAACATCAACTCTTGATATTTGAATAAAAAAACTTAAAAAAAACTCACAACCCATGTTTCCTATCATACATACATTCAACATTTAAAAAGAAGTTAACAAGTCTAAAATCCCTTAAACCTGACCGTGGCCCAACTGGAACAGTATTTCAAAGGAAATGTCATCCAGATGTTTTAAAATTAAAAGATGAAGACAGCAATTTGTCAAAAGTTTAAAACATTTATGATCAAATGGCAATACAATCTAAATAAAACGGATGTGAAGTTTATTTTTTCCTATCATTTAAATTGTATACATAATTATAATTTTTTTCATTCCATCACACTAGAATCACTCATGCAAATCCCAAATATATTCACCCCAAAAGCATTAGTAGTGGAAAATGTGCAAGTTATATACGTAAGTAAGTTTGAGCGACTACACTGAAGGAAGGTGTATCATTGAGTCATTATAGTAGTGATGTACCAATGCCAGGACCAGTAAAACGCTAAACTAATTTTACAGTAGTTTGTATCAGACTACATGCAGTGTTAGATTGTGCTGAAATACTATGCATAATTGTACATATTGACATGAGATCATCAAAAACACCTGAGGCCTGTACTACATATCAAGATTTGGCGTTATTGAGGTAACTTTAGGTTCATCCCAGGGTGTTCTGTATCACAACGTTGCATCGGTTGTTACCGGGTTAAATCTCGTGGTAATTTATACTGAACACCTAACCTGGTTGGGAGCAGGTTAAGTTGGAGATTAGAAAGCAACCGGTATAAAAGCACCGACCTACTGACCAACCAATACATTGATTGATAATGGCATCACCGATGGAGCTCGATGCACAGAGAGAGACCAACAACCCTGTAAACATTCCCCAATTGATATCCTAATGAAAGATATAGATTTTAAGAGGAGGG
Source organism: Etheostoma spectabile (assembly GCF_008692095.1). Classification (NCBI taxonomy): domain Eukaryota; kingdom Metazoa; phylum Chordata; class Actinopteri; order Perciformes; family Percidae; genus Etheostoma; species Etheostoma spectabile. Next base: position 15,684 of record NW_022602584.1, on the reverse strand, counting down.
AATTACGTTTAGGCTATTTGTGTTTTACAATGATAAAAGTACTGTTTATTTAAATGAAGTCTGGTGGGTTTGGTGATGGTGATTTTGTCCTTAAATTAATATAATAATATAAAAACATTCAAATGTTGGCTGAGTGAGTTTAGGATACGGAATTTGAATTATGTTTTAATATTTTTTATTTGCTCTCAGATCGCTTCCCACTGGCAGGGTAGCAACTAAAATAACAGGCTAAAGCAATGACAGTTTATGGAAAGCAAAAGTTTAATTATGGTCGGAGCATTGTGCCTGACTGATGAGGAAGTGATATTGATTGAGCTTTGTGATTTATTCATTTACAGCATAGCGACTGTAATGCGTTTTGCCTGTAAAATAGCATCTGTGTTTCTCATATTTATGCAGAATTATAGTTTGCTCTTCTTATGTAAAATATGCGGCTCTGTTAGATGTTTTTGATTGGTGATGCTGTGCAAACACCGCCTCTTTTATGTGAATGCGCGTGTTGCTGGATTGAGAAAACCTGGGTTGATTGAGCTATTGTTAACCACCGTCATGACACAATTTAGGCGGGACCGCGGTTGTTAGGGTTAGTGCCAGGTAACCGAAAGAAATCCAGGGCATGTTGATCTTGATTCGTAGCCTACTTTGCACAGCATGACCAATCACAAACATCTACCAGAGCCACATATTTTACATAAGAAGAGCAAACTAGAGCAAACTATAATTCAACATAAATTTGAAGAACACAGACAGTGTTTTACAGGCAAAATGCTTTACAGTCGCTACTTCCTAAATCAGGAAGAAAAGCTGGCAAAAAATAGCAACGTTTATCAAGATCACTTCCTCATCAGTCAGGCACAAGATCTGAGCATAATAACACTTTTGCTTTTAATAAACCGTCTTTTCTTTAGCCTATTATTTCAGTTGCAACCCTGGCAGTGGTAAGCGATCATGAAAGCAAATAAAAAATATAGAAACATAATTCAAACCGATGTGCACATTGGCAACACACGGCTCAAGAAGCCGACAAATAGCCTAATTCCCTCAAAATCTGTATATTTCATAAAAATACCCCTCAGGGAATGTTAACGTGGTTGTTGGTCTCTAAATGTTTTAACTTTTATAAGTGTATCGCTCTCTTCTCTCTCTCTCTCTCTCTCTCTCTCTCTCTCTCTCTCTCTCCTCTCTCTCTCTCTCTCTCTCTCTCTCTCTCTCTCTCTCTCTCTCTCGCCCCCCCCCCTCTCTCTCTCTGCGCGCCCAGCGGATCTTCTAAGAACGCAGTTATCAACCGAGTATTAGTCAGTAAGTCGGTACATTTACTCCGGTTGATCTCCAACAGGTGTTCAGCAAAAGTTACCACTGCGATTTAACCCGGTAACAAGTGATCCACCTTGAACCTGAAGTTACCTCGTTAACGTAAAATCTTGCTTCATAGTACAGGCATGTTTTTTGTTTTGTTTTTTCAGTAATTTCATACATGTACTGTACATATACTACATTACTTTGCTTTCTACAAAACAAAGTATTTATTGTTAAAACTGTTGACTCAAACATATGACATTGGCAAATAACGGTTATTGGTGCACATTCATAAATAATTTACTTTTATGATCAGTACACGTTCATACTCAAGTTTAACATTTACCGTTTGTGTATCAGAGGAAAAAACAAATGTACATACACATAATATCTCCTGGCCAGTAGCTTACAGAAACATTATCCAATAGACGGACGGTATCACACACTTTGCATAGAGTATGTCAGAAATTGTGTTTTGATGCCTTTTGTCAATGAGTGATGTTTGTTTTCCTCTACTCATCATGGGTGTCCAATTGCAGCACGGTGCTCTGTTTTAAGAGTACAAATTTAAAAAGATTTTGTTGGTTGTCAAACTGTGTACAGATTGTCAGTTTTCAAAATGAGTAACACTTGTTCATACCTTTATAGGAAAACAACTGTTTTTAAGCAGTAGTTTTTAACATTTTCTGAATGGTAAAACATGTGTTTACACTACCTGCCATGTTTACAGGTTCTTGTCTCCGACAACACAATTTTATACTTCATGCTTTATAAAGTGAAGCACTTTGTTAATATCGATGAGTCTTACTTCTGAACTGTCTTTGCCAATCTGTCACCTGCAGACTGCTTAAACCGCTCTTAAGAAAATTATCCTATGCTTCAAGCGCACATGTGGTTTTAAATGTTTACATGTAAACATTGCTGAAAATAAGCACATTCTCTTCTTTCACTTATATTTAAAATGAAATACAGAGGCCTTCATTTGTAATGTATTGTAGAATTTGATTGTTTATTGATGTTTTAATCTCTAAATGGAAGTACTGTTATATATTGTCTACTGAATAATGAATAGATCATTTAATTTCTGATATATCAAATTTACTTATCAAAGAATTTATTATAACACCTATAAGTGCATTACAACATACATACATACATACATACATACATACATACATACATGCAACATATACACAACAGTTTAAAAGGTGGAATAAACTGTAGCTGTTAAATACCAATTTGATGACATGTATCACACCAAATTGAATATAAATATTTAAAAAATAAAGAAATATAAAAACAATTATCCAGTGTCTTTATGTCTAACTTTTCCACTGATGTATTTTTATTGCAGTTTCTCTCCTTTGATTTCATGCACTTCAGGTATTCTATGGAGTGATCTCAAAATGCATTCATTAACATTTAATGATTTCCAGTTCTTTTCACACAGTTCACAGTCACGCTTACTTACAATTACAATAAGCTGTATACAAACATTGTATACATTGTTAAAACACTATATTGTAGTTATGCGCAGATATAAGGGTTTATTAAAGTATTTGTCAACCAGTACAACTCCTCCTGTGGCAACCATATGTGGAAGCTACAAAAAATATAAACCTGTCTCAATTTAAGAAGTTATTGTAATTGTTGACTAATAATAAATGTATATTAATAAATACTTAAAATGTCCTTACTTGAGTACAACTACATTATAGTGTCTTAATCTACTCCTTGTAAATGCTTAAAAGGAGGGTTAAAGTGCTGCCTAGTTTTGTCACACCTATCACATAGAAAACATGATTTGCAGAGCATTCAACACAAGCAAAAGAAATTGAGTGCAGAATTCACCAGACAGTCATCTTTCTTATATATATATATATATATATATATATATATATATTTTGTATATATGTATATGGGTAGAGAACCATCGGACCATCAGACCCCTGATGGAATCTAGACACCGGTGTTGGCGACGAAGGAGCCCGAAGACCAAACCGAGGGAAGCTCCGTACCAATCAGCTGGAGTAGATGACTGGAGGAGGAGGGTTGCACTCTTTGCCTGCAATGACAGCTGAATAGCAAAGGGAGAAATGAATATTTAAAGCAGGGTTATGACTCTGTGATTGGCCCTTGCCATTTGTGAACAATTATGATTGGTTTAGCAAGAAGGTGAACGCCTCCAACAGCTGATTCAAATTAGGTAGAGCATTAATTAAGAGTGAGGTCTTAATCAATTTTTAACATTATTTTTTTTTACAGATTAGGATTAGCTAAAAAATTCATAAGAAACCTTTCTCACACTATATATATATATATATATATATATATAAAACAGTACAAGCATGTCTACATTGTTGTATCCTTCAAAAGGCTCGATATGTGTGTCTCCATTTCAAACTTCACTGCAGTTTCACTGCTTTTAGCAGCAGAAATTAATTGTGGGCAACAATGCTGTCGTGGTTAGCTTGCCAAAACTCTTCTACCAAAGTTGCTGGCCGGTTTGGCAACATTTACTCATGTTTGCAAGCATACATACAGGCTAACTATAAACAGGAGCAAAACTTTACATTTTATTCAATAAAATTATGGTACAAAAAGAGGACTAATGCCACAGATCTTATGTTGACAACGTGGACGATTTAGGAAATTGCGAAGACAGTCGTAATATTTACCTATTAGGCTAGGCTAACGTTGTTGCGTTAATGTTAGCAAATGTTAGCTAACTGCAGGGCTGCCAACTTTTCCAAAAACCTTGGAGTGAGATTTGGGGGGGGCCAACCCATATTTTGCCGCGTGCAAAGCAATTTCTTTTGGTCTTTATCATTTAGGGTTTAAATTGGGATTTGGTATATGTGGGTGGATGGGGGACTCCCTAGGGGGGTCTGGGGGTATGCCCCCCCAGGAAAAAAATTTGAAAAATAAACCATTAAATGGCACTTTCTGGAGAGTTTTTTTGCAAAAAAAAATGGAGAAATCAAGTCTTACATGATATGTGCAAAACTGTAGGGTTAGGAGCCTTTGTGTTGTTGTATCAACAGGTTTTAGGGCATTCAGCATTTACATTATTAACTTCTTATGATATAAGAACTGACCCACACAATGTGCCAAACATAATGAACCACATGAAGAGACAGTAGCATATGTCAGCAACAGCTGAGAAGATTTGGGTCTGTGGTGAACAGGTCCAGGGGTCCCTGGTGTAGGGACCAGGGACCCAAAGTTAAATTAATGTTGAGGGATCAACTTAGACCACTGAAATTCTAAAGAATGAGAACCACTGAGTTACATAAGTTCTATTCCTTTAACCTTTGTGCCAATGTTCAGTAATGTTTGGCCCTCATCCTCTGGCCCCACTTACTGTTTTTACTTTTTTGTGAAAATAAAGACTATTTGTTCATTTTAAAAAACATCAAATTAATTATTTACAGTTACATTTAGAGATGCAGAGGTTAGAGATGCACAATAGTGGCCCAACGTTGCAGTATCGTATTATATATATATATATATATATATATATATATATATATATATATATATACATATTATGGCATGCCGTTTAGGAAATAATATATATATATATGAAGTTTATCCATCTGAATATATGGAATGAAGTCTGAATATATGGAATGGAAGTCTGAATATATGGAATGAAGTCTGAATATATGGAATTGAAGTCTGAATATATGGAATGAAAGTCTGAATATATGGAATGAAGTCTGAATATATGGAATGAAAGTCTGAATATATGGAATGAAAGTCTGAATATATGGAATGAAGTCTGAATATATGGAATGAAAGTCTGAATATATGGAATGAAAGTCTGAATATATGGAATGAAGTCTGAATATATGGAATGAAAGTCTGAATATATGGAATGAAGTCTGAATATATGGAATGAAGTCTGAATATATGGAATGAAGTCTGAATATATGGAATGAAAGTCTGAATATATGGAATGGAAGTCTGAATATATGGAATTGAAGTCTGAATATATGGAATGGAAGTCTGAATATATGGAATGAAGTCTGAATATATGGAATGAAGTCTGAATATATTGAATGAAGTCTGAATATATGGAATGAAAGTCTGAATATATGGAATGAAGTCTGAATATATGGAATGGAAGTCTGAATATATGGAATGAACGTCTGAATATATGGAATGAAAGCTGACGTCATTACGGCGCTGGCGCCATCTTGTGTTGTGGCTGATTAATCAGGATGTAACAAATGTGGACGCTATGAGTGAATCGGCTAGGAATCTAGTGTCAGCTATTTTGAGCAATGAAGAGATTATTAACACTCTGGCAAATGCATGTACGGGCCAAAATACTGGTAACCGTATCCAGTGCCCACACCATTAGCTTCCAGTTGAAGTGTTACTTCTGCCGACATCTCCCAAAGAGACTCATAAATTCCTTCAAGAATGATGCATAATGTTCTTTCGGCAACGTTTTGTTGAACAGGATTGCTTATAAGCACTAAGAATGTCGCAATAATGGAAATATGATCCTCAAGGTGACGCTATCTAATTTCCAAACTGTTTGTGTCGTTTGGAGTATGACCAGTTGTTGCAAAAAAACCCTGCAGTTCAACAAAGTATTGGACTATTTCAGCCGATGCCATTTTGTAAATCCAGTGAATTCAGAAAGGTATCCCTTTGGTGACATTTCTGTCAATGTATTCCAACTTTCATTCCATATATTCAGACTTCATTCCATATATTCAGACTTCATTCCATATATTCAGACTTTCATTCCATATATTCAGACTTCATTCCATATATTCAGACTTTCATTCCATATATTCAGACTTTATTCCATATATTCAGACTTTCATTCCATATATTCAGACTTTCATTCCATATATTCAGACGTTCATTCCATATATTCAGACTTTCATTCCATATATTCAGATGGATAAACTTCATATATATATATTATTTCCTAAACGGCATGCCATAATATATATATATATATATATATATATATATATATATATATATATATATATATTATAGTATATATAGGCTAGTATAGCTCAGGTGTGTTTCACCAGATTTCTGCTCATATTTACAACTTTGTGCACATAACTCCTCCCATCTCTGTTGTCCGAGATTTGGAGAGTTGTAATACAGTCTGCTGTGCATGTCATTCCTCCGCTGATATGGTGGATCTCATTCAGACCGTCTGACAGACGCAGAGGCCCATTTGGGTCTCTGGTCTCTGACAGAGTTTAGAGGTGTCCGTACGCTGCTCTTTATCGGAGGTCTACGCATGGATGCAACGCGTCACTGCCCCCAGCAGAGCGAGTCCACTACAATGAACTGAAGTTGCTACACTACCAGCCGCGCTGCTCACCTCTATTGTTACAGAGAGAGTGGACACGAAGCGATGGACGAGTCTGTGATACTCAGAGCTCATACCTGAAGCGCCGGACGGGTCTGTAATACTCAGAGCACATACCTAAAGCCGGAGAAATGCACCTGGGATGGCTCGTGAAAAAAATGTTCTCATTTTGCGACAATTTGAAAATTCCACAGACAGGGAGCGCTCTTGAAGCCCCTCACAGTCTCTGAAAGCACAACTAGTCGATCACAAGTGGCTCAACAGGTAAAAACATAGATAAACTCATCTTTCAGAAATTTGACCGACCGGGTTGACACTTCAGCGTGAGAAATCGGGGGTGTGGCGTGTGCGCGTGTGAAACCAGTCAAATGCGTGTGTCTCACGGCCAATGCGTGAGAGTTGGCAGCCCTGTAACTGTCTAAACTTGTGAAAAGCCGAACATCCTCTCCTGAACTGTGCTTCACTTTCCCTCCAATATTATTATCAACATAACAAAGACACATGGACTCGGTTGAGCCCAAAGCCATATTTGGCAGGACCAGTGGCTGAGACTGAGAAAAAGTCTGACTCCAAATACTAGACAAGTCTGAGACCATAGAAAAACGGTCTTGAGTCCAAGACTGGACTCGAGTACTACAGCCCTGGCCTCGCAATGGCATCAGCATTACTGTGTTGTGCTGTGCTCTTGTTTGCCACTCTGCTTTAAATAACTCTGACAACCACACAGTAGTAGAATATCGGAGTTGGAACCATGTAAAACAAAATATGGCTAGGTTGGGCCAGGAGCTACACTTTAACCCACCATCTCCGTCTAGCCGATCATGTGACTCAGCAGTCATTCCTAGTTTTGTTGGCTAGCATATTTTAGTCTGTCATGATCTTACTAATGTAGCACCTATATTACTTTAGTGTTTTACATTGTTTTATACCGTACATGGTACATTACAAATCAACCATATTCTGGAGAAAGCAACACTAAATCCCTTTTTGTTTTCCATGAAAATTTAAAAACACGGCAAAAAATGTCAGCAAAAGGTGACAAAAGGTTTGTCAGTGGCTTAAAACACTAACCCAAAACCATCCATTAATTAGGTAGGCCTAATTATAATTGAATTTATTAATGCTTAAATTAAATATATATGAATTAATGTATGTTGTGAGTTACCGCTGTACCATTGTAGCTTGTAGTTCACTGTTTGACTCAGCCCTATAGCAGTATGCAGTATACACAGCAGAACAGACCTGTGCAACTAACACTGATATCTTGCTTCCATCATTTCAGAATTTTCTTAATCAAGTTTTTTAATCCAGAGATGTACTGTTTCTTTTTTGGATGGCACATTTTTTTGTTTGTATAGATGTAGGTGTCTGTAGTACTGAATTGTTCCAGCTGAGGGAGATGAAGCACATTGTATTCTTCCTGATTGGCATCACCCAACTTTTAAACATTTAAACTAACACCCATTGAACAAAATTGGTTTGTTTCAAACGGTATTGCGCAGGAAAACATTGAATCTTCTCTTTAAATATTCTGCTTTTTTATGTTCCAACTGTTACCTGCCGTTCATGGGTTTTGTTATGGGATTTATCTTAAATTACATTTCACTGCATAGCAGAGCTGGAAGGACAGCTTGATTGTTGATAACTGAACTGCAGTCAAATATAAATCTGTTATCTTTCCTGTGTGCTTGTTGACTTACAGTATAGGGCAGTGGTTCATAAGAGCAGGGTGTGAGGAGATAGCCTGGTCATAGCCTTTTGTGTGACTCAGCTGAACAGCCACAATCCTATGTTCTCCACAACCCCCTGTTGTGGCACTAAAAGCCCCTCCCCTCCACAGGGGTCAGTGGAAAGGTCGCACACGATTCAGGCCAGCCTTTTGGACACTTCTGGGGGTCAGTGGGGATGGGCATGTATAATAGCAGCAAGACACAGGCCTTAGCCAATGGCAGCAGGTCCTGGGAAAGCGGGCTCTCCTTTACCCACAACCTTACCATTCATACCTCGACAATGACTTTTACTCCATTGATCCGGCCGCAGAGCTTGACCCGAGTTCACATGCAGGCCGGCCTTCACTCCACCTACAAACTGTGCCATGTTGCAGGTGCCGAAACTGAATTTGATTAATTAAACACCCTGGGGAGAGCCTTACTGACCATAAATGAGGCCAAGTTCTCACTTTCTCACGTTATGTAAGAGAGCAGCCTGCAATCTGCTACGAGGCTATGGACTATTATTTGGTTATATATATATATATATTAAAAGTACTTTACATGGAAACATAATAAGCTAAAATGTTGGAAGAGGTTAGGTTTTGATTTATTGTATACTATTTTGAGATCATTCTTCGAATGAATTTGAGAATTTTACATTGTTTAACCAGTTATTATTACATTTACATTTTATGTAAACACACTTTTGCATATTCTTTATGCAGATAACTATGAAAAATAACACATTAGTTCCAGAGGACACTTGGAACTGATTTGTTTTGAAATGAGTTGACTTGTTCTGAATAAAGTTACACCAGAGTTCTAATTAAAACTAATCCTGGTTTTGGTTTCAAATTTAGGAAAGAGTCAAAACTCTGATGTTAAGAAAAAAGTAAAGAAATCTTGATGGTGACGATTTCTTTGTCTTTTTTATCGCCTTTTACTAAATTTGTTTTGGGGAAACAAACAAATTTAGCCCCCACCTAAAATTCAGTTCATTGAGGCAGTTTGAACCTTTGGACATAGGATCCTCCGTTTTTAAAAATATACACAACAACATACATACATACAACATACATACAAACATACATACAATTTGAATGTACCTTAAACATATTGTTAACAACCTTTGAAACAGTGACACAGTTAGGTATAAGTAGTATTTCTGCATAATTTTTTATTTAGAAGTGCAGTTTTTCTTGACCAAATCAGCACTTGGTGTTTGTTCTTCTGATTGAGTGGACATCACAGCTGAGCTGTGGTCCTGCTGCTGAAAAAAGGTTCACACAGGGGGGGGCTTCCACAATAAGTGATGGACATGGATCAATATCGACATTGACACGGCAGCTGTCCTGCTGCTATGAATGCTTCCTCTTAATTGCAGGATCCAGTTATAACGGACAAACTCATTTCCATTAACATTATATTTCAGTCTGTAGAGACCATAAAGTGCAGTTGGTCTCTGATACTGAGGGATCTGCTCTCATCAATACAGCTTCAATTGTATTGATAAGGAAGAGTAAAAGGGTCTTGGGTAAAAGGGAAAATGTAAAAGGGCAAATGAGATAAACAATATCAGTGTACAAGTGTTAAACTCCATTGTTACAAACACACACAGTTAGTAGCTGGGTGACCCTAAGTGTAATGCAATTGATAGATTTTTGTGGTTCCGGTGATACACCTTACAGAAAGAACGTAAAACGCAAGAGTTTGACTACTGAAAGGATTTACTGTAAAACACCACCAATACAAACAAATATATAATTTTGCAGAAAAGTATCTTTTTTTTAGTATACCCCATCTTTATATACTTAACATCTAGAGATATACTGTACATAATAACACTAAATAATTACCATTTAATGCCATTTTGTGAGATGTTATCAAGGCTGGATTTGCACCTAGTCGAAGTGGGGAACTTCCCTGGAACCCCAGACCATCAGTTGCCTTGAAGGCCTCATATTTTTATTCAAATTGTTTTTTTTTTGATTAATTAGACATTAGATTGGTACTGTGCTAAATTAAAGCATAACATCTGAACTGAAATTAAACTGAATTTAAGCGTTCATGTCTATCTGTCTTATAAAGGAGCCTTGTGGAAAAAGTGCATGTCCCTGAAAATTAAGCGTAAATTAAGGGAAAACTTGGGGGCCCATGTGTAATTTTTGCCCTTCTAGCAGGTTAACCTGGCCATTAACAGGCAGACTTCACCCCACTAGTTTGCGAGCAATATATTTTACTTTATACTTCACTACATTTATCTGACAGCTGCAGTTAGTTACTACTTATCAGATAAACACAAGTGTGTTTACATTCAACATGAGAAATGTTTATACAATATGTCACATCACGCCAAAAAGTATCACAAAGTAGTCAGATCTAGTGCGGAATACCTTCAACATCAGTGTAGCTGCATACTATTTATATATTAACTTGAGTATATTTTACTGCCCAATATCTTTGTGTATTTTTTTGTTTAGAGAACTTGCAAAACTTTGTATTTGTATGTATGTATATAATGTGTAATCATGTGTGCATAGGCTATATTGTAATCATTATTTTTCCATCATTAGCAGTATAATCTTAGGTAGGTAAAAGACAACTTGCTATGATCAAACAGGTAACGTCAACTCCGACAACATCTGGATCAGAGCTGAAGTTTATCTACATGCGGACGTGGATGCACGAGTTTAGGAGGTGTGACTGTCTTCTCTGTGTACAGATAACGCTAGGTGGCGCTGGACTAAAAGCATCATTAAGACCTGCAGACATGATAACCTGACTAATGTCCATCCCAGAGAAGGGAAATTAATACTCCCGCAGCTCCCACAGCTCCTGCTCCTCAGTAGCAGCGCAGTTCACGTGGAGAACACAACTATGAGAGAGTAGCTAGCATGCACTGACATTTAATGTAACTAAATGGCGCCTGTCAAAAGGAAATTATATCAGCGGTTGCTGTTCTTTGTGGTTTTCCTTCCAATCTCAGGTATGGAACGTTTTCAGTTATATGTTGTAAGATATTTAAAACACTAGCTAGCTAACAAACTGTTAGGAACATCACTCGGACTAATTTACCGGTACACGTTTGACTAGATCCTCAACAGGAGCTGACTGCAAACCTTTAAAGTAAAGTTTAGCTAATTAACGTCACCACTTAGCTAGCTAGTTTAAAGCACCTCTGTAACTTAACGTTATGAACCAAGTCGGCGTCCTGCAGAGAATCTGTCATGTTTTTGCTAGCTAGTTAACATTAATTCAACTGTCAGTTTACTTTCAAACTTGGGCATTTTATTCTTCAAATGTTTGCCGTCAGCTATTCACGTTAGGTTTGATATAAATAATAAAGCTTTATTGCAGACACAGGTCCATATTACACATCATACAGTATAAAAAGAAGATATATCAAATAGGCTAGTTAACAGTTATAATATTTTCCAGCAGTGGTTACTCTAACTGTTAGAAGGAAGGAATTAATTTAAATATAGTTACACAATTCAATACTGTTCTAAATTACAGATAAATATAAAGAGATACTATTAAGGGTCTAAAAAAGCTGTGAATATCCAAAGAAATTGCCACATCTAACGGTCATATTGATGCTTAAAATGAGAAGCAAGAGTAAGAGTCAAGTGACTTTGATTAATTTATATTGTTAAGTATTTAGTTACAGTGTGACTATTTGATCTTTTTAGCAGGATTATCCAATTACAGAGCTGAAATGACTGATCAGTATGTCAGTCCACAACATTTAATATTAAACGCTGGTTTTATTGATATACGGCTCAGGAAAGACTGAAGAGACCTATAATGACCATGCTTTAGGAATGGTCCCTCCTTTGTTTGGGAGAAAATGTTGCAGGTTGTCATGTTAGAAGTTGAAAGTAAATTAGTGCAATGTATTCTGTTGATATATTAAAGTATATCCTGGCATCTTATCCTTAAGAATGACACTGTGTCTTTATGTTAGGTCTATAAAGGTCACATTAATGACACATTACATTAAGCTCATGCTTAGAGTTTAGTAATAGGTTTCTGTGTAAACTAAAGGGACTAATATGATCAACAGTTTCACCTTCAGGTTGTGGCTTTATGAGCCATACGTAATTGGATTAAAGTGGTGCTGAAAGAAAGCTAAAATAAAAAAATATTATATATTACTGTACAGGTAGCCCTCCAAGCCTCTCAAATGTGATATTTCACCTTAGTACAGCGTTTTAATTTGTGTGACAATCTGAGACTATGAACACAGAAAATACCCATCCAGAGGATACTGAGCCACAGTCTTCAATATGTGTAAATACTCACTGAAAACTCACCTTCAAATTAGTTTAAGTCAGTAGTAGGTCTGTGTGTAAATACTTTAAATGTTTGACTGGACTCCTGTTAGTGCTGGCCCCATGCTAATAACCACCTTCCTTCAACCTCACATACTTTTCTTCTCTCTTTTACAGGTGTTTTATGCTTTAGCGAGTTTTTTTCATCAAAGAGCCCCATGATGTCACTGTCATACGGAGAGAAGCTGTTTTTGGACTGTCAGGCGCACGGAGAGTCGCCTATCAACGTCAGATGGCTCAAGAACGGAGTAAAAGTGTTGGAGAACGAACGGGTGTACCTGCTCTCCAATGGCTCCCTTTATATTTCCGAGGTGGAGAGCAGAAGAGGAGACAAATCAGATGAAGGGCTCTATCAGTGCCTGCTCAGAACAAATACGGCGCAATCCTGAGCCAGAAAGCCGTCTTACAATCGCAAGTGAGTATCATGCTGGAGTTACATTAGAAACATAACAGTGTTGAGGACATGAGATTGTATGTAGGTGATGGACCACTAATCATTTGCAGCCAGAGTCTGATGTTTGTATTCTGGCTGTTTGCACCATTTACTTGTAATAATTACTGGGTGAGATTAAATCTCCCTGCAGGAATCATCCAAGGGATTTCAATTTATGCACATTACTGTTTATTTTATTTATTTAGTTTTTTTGCTGCTCAGTGTGCATTAGAGGCAGCTTTGATTGTAGCAGTGGAGGAAGAGGGACAAGGTCTTCAAAGTTAGAGCTTCCAAAAGATGCTGTTTGGAAAGGGGAATATGCCCATTGGTGTGTTAATGAAGGGGCAGCAGATTTAAAAGGTCAGGAGCTGTCCAGGATACCAGCTCTCCAATGCTAAAGAGCAGATGACCCCTATTCACAGGCTGGGGCTTTCATGTTATTGCACCCTGATCGGTTGAGGAATTGTTCTTTTGGAATGTTTTCCTCTCAGTGCTGTGCGAGTTGGCCTCGTTTTTAAAGGGGGGAGTAGAGAAGCTTCAGGCAGAGTTGGTCTTTTGGGACCTTACATCCCCTCCTCCCACATGATGGGGCATGCATCTTGTTGTGCCACTTTTGCAGGATGAATGTTAACCCTTTTACCTGCATGCAATTTGTTCCCCTCTACTAAAACTTGCATTGTCAACATTGCTATAATTAATTTTAATGAAGCAGAAAGTACCTGTTAATGAAATAGAAAGTACAGTTTGCATTTCCTGGGATATTAATCCCAGATGTTGAGAAGATTCAAGTAATAGAGAAACAATAGCTGAATTGCCAAAGATAAGATGATTTTCTCAATTTAATTTAATTTAAAGAAATATAGTGGTCTCCTCTTATGTAAGACATGGTTTCTTTCCTCTATGCCCAGCATAAATCACCTATACAGATTAATGGGAGCTTGATAACATTGCCCGCAATTTCTTAAGAATTGTTAATGAACTTAGGTGTGTGCATAACTGTATTCTAAACTATATGTGATGCCCTGGTAGAGATCCCAGTCGTAACTCTGATAATTTCTGGTACTTAAAAAGTTTATATAGTTATTAATTAATTTAGTGGTTTATCTGCTTTATAGTTTGAAGTTAAGAGGTGATAAAGTCTGCCAGTAAGCTTTACTAGTTTGTTTAAAATGGCACTTAGACCTGCTTGAGGGTCTATCTGGAAGCTCATAAAATTTGCACATACCTGAGAAAATGCTCAGTTGAAGGACACAGAGATAGCAATGGGGGTGTGTTGTGAGTGGTGTGCCCACACAAATACGCACACACACACACAAATGTGAATTGTCGTTTCCCAGTACCACTGCCTGACCCCGAGTGTCTAAATGACCAAACTTTATGCGGGTCTTACCAGGTCAGTAGGGGCTGGACGCTTTGCACCGAATTTTTTTTCTGCCTCAGCACTCCGATAGAAGAGTGAAAAGCTTTTCACTCTGAACGTTTTTGTCCACATTGCCCCTTGCTGGCAAAAGAAAAGAGTTTGTCAATTGTTTGTCCTCAAATCAGTGGACAGAACAGCTGGACCAGTTCACCACTGAAAGACTAATTACATTCATTTTAAAATTGAAACATCAGAGATTGATTCTAAGTTTACAATTTACAATCTGATTGAAAAGTCAGGGTGGCAATCATCATTTAACAGCATTTAACAGGCTCTCTTTTTCAAACCTGCCAACTGCCTGCCCTACTCAGTCTGCTTTGAGATTTTGGCAATGTGTGGTCATTTGTTTTGTTTTTTCTAATTTTAGCTGTACATGAATAGTGTAACATGCCATGCTAGTCCTTTAGAAGATTTGGTAAGAAAGACAATGTTTTATGTATGCAGGAATAGTACCCTTGGTGAGCTTTTTAATCGTATGCTTATGTGTTGAAGCTTTGGACCTGCTAGTTGTTCTTTGAGGAATGTGATGGTGATGGGGGTAACCTTAAACATTGGGTTGCTAAAGCACAAAGGTGAAAAAGGATTTGGCCTCGATGAAAAGGAATGGGACACACAAGCTCACCATGTGACTTTTGTCAACAGGACTTCAGATTGATGGGGATTTCAGTAGAGGGATTGCCTCCTGAGTTAGCTTCCTGTTTTGGCCACCATGTGATCACAGGTACATAAGGATAATACTGAGGAAAATGTCAGATTTTCACATTAACCTTACAGGTATGGCTCAGTTGTGGCCCCAATGTTGGTGTAAATTAGGCAGTCAGATGGTGTAAATTGTCCAAGGATGTCAAGTTGTATGCATGTTTGCAGCAGTGATGCAGGTTTTTTGACATGATGGTTTAAAGAAAAGCATTTACAGTTGGTTATGGTCATGCTGTGTTGTACACTGGCATTATTGTGCAGTACAAGCTGGGGACAAAACACCAGCTCCACTACTTGTAAAAAGTAGATGCTTGGGCCTGTATTGGACTTGGCTTTATTGAAAACTCAGCTGTGTTATCAAAATATGTTGCATTTCCACAGATGGATATGTATTTATTTATAATTACTTCACAGATTTTTTTTAACATAACATTACC
>NW_022602583.1:0-59573 GCF_008692095.1 Etheostoma spectabile | reverse complement strand
TATAGTATGTTGAAAAATTCCTAAAAGTCGTAGCGTAGTCTGTCGTTAAAAAGTCAAAATTATAGTACTTGGTAAACAAGATAATCTGAAGTCCTCTGGAGAATACGGGCATTGATCCCGCTCCCTCTCGCATGCTAAGCAAGCGCTCTACCATTTGAGCTAATCCCCTTTTCAAAAGAGTCATAGTATAGTATGTCAAAATTCATAAAAATTCATAAAAAGTTATTATAGTATAGTATGTCGAAAATTCGTAAAAAAAAAACATAAAAGTCATAGTATATTTATCAAAAAAATCAGAAAAATTCAGAAAAAGTCATAGTATAGTATGTCAAAAAAATTCATAGCATATTATGTTGAAAAAATTCATAGTATAGGATGTCGAAATATTCATAAAAAGTCATAGTATATGTCGAAAATTCATAGAAGTCATAGTATAGTATGACAAAATATTCATAAAATGTCATAAAAGTCATAGTATAGCATGTTGAAAAATTCCTAAAAAGTCGTAGCGTAGTATGTCGTAAAAAGTCAAAATTTATAGTACTTGTTGTAAAACAAGAAGAATCTGAAGTCCCTGGAGAATACGGGCATTGATCGCTACCTCTCGCATGCTAAGCAAGCGCTCTACCATTTGAGATCATTCCCTTTTCAAAAAGAGTCATAGATAGTATGTCAAAACTTCATAAACATTCATAAAAAGTTATAGTCTAGTATGTCGAAAATCGTAAAAAAACCATAAAAAGTCATAGTATATTATGTCAAAAATTCAGAAAAATTCAGAAAAAGTCATAGTATAGTATGTCAAAAAAATTCATAGCATATTATGTTGAAAAAATTCATAGTATAGGATGTCGAAATATTCATAAAAAGTCATAGTATATGTCGAAAATTCATAGAAGTCATAGTATAGTATGACAAAATATTCATAAAATGTCATAAAAGTCATAGTATAGTATGTTGAAAAATTCCTAAAAAGTCGTAGCGTAGTATGTCGTAAAAAGTCAAAATTTATAGTACTTGTTGTAAAACAAGAAGAATCTGAAGTCCTCTGGAGAATACGGGCATTGATCCCGCTACCTCTCGCATGCTAAGCAAGCGCTCTACCATTTGAGCTAATTCCCCTTTTCAAAAAGAGTCATAGTATAGTATGTCAAAAATTCATAAAAATTCATAAAAAGTTATAGTATAGTATGTCGAAAATTCGTAAAAAAAAACATAAAAAGTCATAGTATATTATGTCAAAAATTCAGAAAAATTCAGAAAAAGTCATAGTATAGTATGTCAAAAAAATTCATAGCATAGTATGTTGAAAAAATCATAGTATAGGATGTCGAAATATTCATAAAAAGTCATAGTATAATATGTCGAAAATTAATAGAAGTCATAGTATAGTATGACAAAATATTCATAAAATGTCATAAAAAGTCATACTGTAGTATGTCAAAATATTTATAAAAATTCATAAAAAGTTATAAAAAGTCATAAAAAGTCATAAAAAGTCATAGCATAGTATGTCGAAATATTCCTAAAAAGTCGTAGTATAGTATGTCGTAACAAGTCCAGATTTATAGTTCTTGTGTAAACAAGAAGAATCTAAAGTCCTCTGGAGAATGCGGGCATTGATCCGCACCTCTGCATGCTAAGCAAGCGCTGTACATTTGAGCTAATTCCCCTTCAGAGAAAGTCATGGTTAGTATGTCAAAAATTCTTGAAAAGTCATGGTATAGCATGTCAAAAAAAATTCTTAGTATGGTATGTCAAATTCATAAAAGCATAGTATAGTATGACAAAATTCATGAAAGGTCTAAAAAGTCATAGTATAATATGTCAAAAAATCCATTAAAGTCATAGTATACTTTGTCAAAAATTCATAAAAAGTCATACTATGTCAAAGAATTCTTAAAAGTTGTAAAAAGTCATAGTATGTTGAAATATTCATAAAGTCATGTTAGTATGTCGAAAAAAAAAAATAAATGTCATATGTAGTATGTCAAAATATTTTTTTAAATGTAAAGTATAGTTGTCAAAAATTCTAATTCCCTTTTCAAAAAGAGTCATAGTCTATAATGTCAAAAATTCATACAAATTCATAAAAAGTTATAGTATAGTATGTCGAAAATTCGTAAAAAGAATCTAAAAAGTCATAGTATATTATATCAAAAATTCAGAAAAATTCAGAAAAAGTCATAGTATAGTATGTCAAAAAAATACATAGCATAGTATGTTGAAAAAATTCATAGTATAGGATGTCGAAATATTCATAAAAGGTCATAGTATAATATGTCGAAAATTCATAGAAGTCATAGTATAGTATGACAAAATATTCATAAAATGTCATAAAAAGTCATAGTATAGTATGTTGAAAAATTCCTAAAAAGTCGTAGCGTAGTATGTCGTAAAAAGTCAAAATTTATAGTACTTGTTGTAAAACAAGAAGAATCTAAAGTACTCTGAAAAATGCGGGCATTGATCCCGCTACCTCTCGCATGCTAAGCAAGCGATCTACCATTTGAGCTAATTCCCCTTTTCAGACAAAGTCACAGTATAGTATGTCAAAAATTCATAAAAATTCATAAAAAGTTATAGTATAGTATGTCGAAAATTCGTAAAAAAAAATCATAAAAAGTCATAGTATATTATGTCAAAAATTCAGAAAAATTCAGAAAAAGTCATAGTATAGTATGTCAAAAAAATTCATAGCATAGTATGTTGAAAAAATCATAGTATAGGATGTCGAAATATTCATAAAAAGTCATAGTATAATATGTCGAAAATTCATAGAAGTCATAGTATAGTATGACAAAATATTCATAAAATGTCATAAAAAGTCATAGTATAGTATGTTGAAAAATTCCTAAAAAGTCGTAGTGTAGTATGTTGTAAAAAGTCAACATTTATAGTACTTGTTGTAAAACAAGAAGAATCTAAAGTCCTCTGGAGAATACGGGCATTGATCCCGCTTCCTCTCGCATGCGCTCTACCATTTGAGCTAATTCCCCTTTCCAAGGAAAGTCGTAGTATGTTGAAAAAAGTCATAGTATAGTGTGTAAAAAAATTTATAAAAGTCATAGTATAGTATGACAAAAAATTCATAAAAGTAATACCCTGATCTGTAATTTAAGTAAGTTTTATCTTGAAGCTTTTGAGTGTTCTTTAGGTTTTTATTTGCTTTAACTATTACCGGTAATGGCTCTTTACAGTGAATATGCAAAAGAAGATGTTCACAAGTTTAGACCAGGTAAATGGTAAATGCTCAGCCCATATTCAAAA
Organism: Etheostoma spectabile; assembly: GCF_008692095.1. NCBI lineage: Eukaryota > Metazoa > Chordata > Actinopteri > Perciformes > Percidae > Etheostoma > Etheostoma spectabile. Next base: position 56,303 of record NW_022602583.1, on the reverse strand, counting down.
ACACCGAAACGTACTCACTTAATGCTATTACCAATTTTCTAATAATCAATGCCAGTGAAAAATGTCAAAGTGTGATAACATTTTTAATAAAGTATTGGCAGTTTTTAATAAAGTATTGGCTTTTTCCTTGCGAAGGTTGTTTTTCCAATAACATTTACAAGCATACCGTTAGTTACGGTCCCTGTGTCTGTCACGATGGGAGAGCTGATTCTTCTTGCGAGTAGTGTGGGTCGAGTGGTCTAAGGCGCTGAATTAAGTCTCCACTCGCTGGAAGCACTAGCTGGAAGCCAACCAATGTGGTTCTTACAGCTGTTGCATTTGGCCTGAACTTGGTGAAGTAACTAGAATCATCCATCAATAACTTTGCTGGGATTGTTTCCTTGTTTGTGGGATTTGCTTCCTGCTGCTTCTTACAGTGCAGACGCTTTGTGCTTGCTCCTTGCTTCTGCTTGCATATTTTTGCTGATAATCGTGCTTTTCCTCTGAGAAACTATGAGCAGCGGCTCTTGGACACTTCAAAAACACTGGACTAACATTTTTTGAGACATAGTAGGCTATTGCCATATTTTAAAATTTTTCTGCGTGAGCGTGGCCTACCAATAGCTCAAGCCTGTCCTACAGTGATTGTAGCTAAAGCTAATTAGCAGCAAGATGCCTCCTTCTCCGTAGAAGACTACTACAAACTCCTCTCAGAAGATTGCACTTCTGGAAACCAAGGTTTCACCTTTAGAAGTGAACGTGGAAGTTAACGATCTTGTGGAATGACACCACTTACCATGGACCCATAACAATGGACAGAAGTATGCTACAACACGGCTAATTAGCACCAACAAGAATACAAAGAAACAGGAGGGTGGAACTGGTAATAAATCAACAAGTGGCGGTCCTCCCTGGAACTTGTCTGGTGCGAAGCCTAAGAGTAATCATTTTCCTGGGAAATGGTGGGAGGACGACTAACGGGCCGGGCACAGCGCCCTGAGATTTATGATATTGACCGGCTGGCCTGCATTATCATCTGGGCAGAGCGCCTCTTCAACCCTGTACCTAGTAGGACACAGCCGTGGACAGCTGCAAAAGGGAAAATAAGCAAAATGCACACAAATGCCCCCCAACAAACTGTTGTGCAACTGGATAACAGATTTGCTCCTCTGGCTGCAGACGCTGGACAGTCATCTGATGACGGGACTGCGTCTCATCACACACAGCCGGGTAAGGACTGAGAGCAATTCAAAAAGTTAAAAAGCTAACAACTGGGCCCTCAAACCCTGATTGGTGGGTGACTCTGCTGTAAAAGATTTAAAAAACAGTAAAAACACCAAAAATAATACAATTTTCCCCCAAAGACATGGTGTCTGGACTTGACCCCAAAAAATCCCAGATATCGTGGCAGCACACCCAACGTGAAGAACATTTTTCTGCATATAGGTCAATGATGTTGTAAAGCAACAGTCTGAATTGCTGAAACTGGACTTTAGGGAACTGCTTGACACAGTCACCCCCCCCTAAGCGCAAATGTGTTTATCAGTGGTCCTATACCGTCAGTCAGAAGAGGAGATGAGAGATTCAGCCGACTGTTGGGACTAAACAATGGGCTTTCAACTGATGTACCGTCCACTCTCTGAAGTTCATTGACAATTTTAAACATTTTCTGGGAGCGCAGACATCTTTTAAAGCAGATAGACTTTCCTTAACAAGCCAGGAGTAAAGCTGTTCACCTCTAATCTGCTTTACTTTCTGCGCTACACCCTCTGCTCCTCTGCCAAGGTCACCAAAACAAAAGGAAGACACAACAAAGTGCGGCAGTGATCCAGCACAGCCCCCGCCTGTGCAAAGATTTGACCATGGGAGACCAGAGAGCAGAGACACGAAACCTCCACTCCCCTCTTCACCCGTCCAGCACCCCTCAAACCTTCCCAAACCCGAACCTCCTGAGGATTCATCGCTGTCTCTACTGATGTCTCCAACACACCTTTCCCTTATTCCCCCCATCAATTATGCACCCTTCCTACCCCCATGGCTCACCCCGGGCAAAAGTAAAACGCCAAGCACCACTACCAGGATGTCAGAAAACTCCTTCCCCCAGACTGATAAGGACGCTTGTGTGCAAAATCTGGCAAGCACTATCTGATATGTGCGGGCCTTGGCTGCAGGACTAGTGATACTAATGACTCTTTTCAAGACACAAGCCCGGGCCCTGTGTGGATTCAATTCTTCCTCAATTTCTGTTGTGATAGGTAATAGGAAAAGAATGGTGAATAAGCACTTAACTGCAAACTTAGCAAATTTAGCATCCATTCCTCGTCAGCTACAGCCTGTCCCAAAAAATGAAAACACACTAACACTACCTTACTAAACGTCAGGTCTTTGGCAGGAAAATCATTTTTAATCAATGATTTTATTACTAAGCACAATCTAGATTTTAGTTTTTAACTGAAACCTGGTTAGACCATAATAACAGCGCTGCTGTCTCATCGAGTCAGCTCCCTAACTTCAGTTTTATGAGTGAGAATAGAGTGAATAAGAAAGGAGGTGGAGTCGCCATTTTGTTTAATGACTCATTCCACTGTACGCAAATATGTTATGGAAATTTTGTTTTCTTTTGAATATGTTGCTCTTCAATTAAGATCTTCCCCTCAAGCGATGTTTCTAAATATCTACAGGCCTCCTAATATTGTGCAACCTTCATTGATGACTTCACTGAACTGCTGTCTATTATCTGCATTAACTTTGATTGTGTAATCATTGCGGGTGATTTTAACATTCATGTTGACAGCCCCCAGGACAGGGGGACAAAAGAGCTGTGTTGTGTTTTTGAGAACTATGGACTGACTCAGCATGTGACGGAGCCCACCCACATAAGGGGCACACTCTGGACTTGATTGTCTCCAAAGGTCTGAACATTTCCAAGGTTGTGGTGACTGACGTTGCTCTCTCAGATCATTCCTGTGTTTTCTTTAACGGCACTATCTCTGTGCCCAAAAGTGTCCAAACAAAGATAATCAGAAAACGGTATATCACTGAAAAAACCAGTGACACATTATACAGCTTTTCTCCTCCACACCAGCCCTCTCTGGGCTATCAGTCAGTGAGCTTGTAGATAATTTCAACTGTAAAATCACAAATGTTATTGATGCCATTGCTCCCACTAAGGTCAAAGTTGTATCTGGTAAGAAAAGATCTCCATGGAGAAATGTCCTACTGGTGAGAACAGAAAAAAGAGAGTGTAGGAAAGCTGAACGAAGGTGGCGAAAAACAAATCTCCTGGTCCATTATAACTCCTATAAAGAGAGACTTCGCATTTATAATTTGGAACTGAGGAATGCAAGAAGGTCCTTTTTCTCTGATATTATCTCTAGAAACAATAATAATTCCCGTGCTTTGTTTGCTACTGTGATAGGTTAACAAACCCTCCAGTACCAGTAGCATCTGAACTTTTATCTACCAAGGCCTGCAATGACTTTGCCTCCTTCTTCAAAGACAAAATTCAAAAGATTAGACAAACAGTCAGTGCCTCCATATCAAGTCCAGGATATGTGTTGTCACAGTGTTCAAGCAAAAATAGTTCCAATATGACAGAATTTCACACGATCAACCATACAAACCTGGAGGACATTATTCAACATCTGAAAACCTCGACCTGTTGCCTTGATGTTCTACCAACGGGACTTTTCAAAAAATGTTCCAATTGTTTGACTTCTGATCTTCTACAGATTGTGAACACATCTCTTCTTTCAGGTATCTTTCCACAGGCCCTGAAAACTGCAGTAATCAAGCCACTCTTAAAAAAGAACAACCTAGACAAGTCACTAATGAGCAACTATAGGCCAATATCAAACCTTCCGTTTTTAAGTAAAATCATTGAAAAAGTAGTCTTTCAACAAACTCAACCATTTCTTGTCACTAAGCAACAGTTTTGATACCTTTCAGTCGGGTTTCCGACCACACCACAGCACTGAAACGGCTCTTGTCAAAGTCTTAATGACATCCACCTTAACACAGATAATGGCAAAATTTCAATCTTAGTATTACTTGATCTCAGTGCTGCATTTGACACGGTCGACCACGATATACTACTAGACCGATTGGAAAACTGCGTTGGCCTTTCTGGCTCAGTACTAAACTGGTTTGAATCCTACCTAAAGAATAGGGATTACTTTGTGTCTATAGGTAATTATGCATTTGAGCGTACAAATATGACGTGCGGAGTTCCGCAAGGCTCCATTCTGGGGCCTCTTCTGTTTAACATCTACATGCTTCCACTGGCTCAGATTATGGAGAAAAACAAAATAAGTTACCATAGTTATGCGGACGACACACAAATTTACATAACCTTATCGCCAGGGGACTATAGTCCAATACAAAACTGACTAAGTGCATCGAACAAATTAACGGCTGGATGTGCCAGAACTTTCTGAAATTAAATGAAGGAAAAACTGAGGTGGTTGTTTTTGGAGCAAGAGAGGAACGATTAAAAGTCTGCGCTCAGCTTCAAACAACAATGTTAAAAACAACAGACAAAGCCAGAAATCTTGGTGTAGTCATGGACTCAGACCTGAACTTTAACAGCCACATTAAGACAATTACAAAGTCAGCCTACTATCACCTTAAGAATATATCAAGGGTTAAAGGACTTATGTGTCAACAGGATTTGGAAAAACTTGTCCATGCCTTTATCTTCAGTAGACTTGACTACTGTAACGGGGTCTTTACAGGTCTCCCTAAAAAATCAATCAGACAGCTGCAGCTGATTCAGAACGCTGCTGCTCGAGTCCTCACTAAGACCAAGAGACTGGATCACATCACTCCAGTTCTGAAGTCTTTACACTGGCTTCCTGTGTCTCAAAGAATTGATTTCAAAGTACTCTTGCTAGTTTATAAATCACTTAACGGTTTAGGTCCAAAATATATTGCTGATCTGCTACTACACTATGAACCACCCAGACCTCTCAGGTCATCTGGGACAGGTCTGCTTTCTGTCCCCAGAGTCAGAACTAAACAGGGTGAAGCAGCTTTCAGTTTCTATGCTCCTCATATCTGGAATAAACTCCCAGAAACCTGTAGATCCGCTGCTACTCTCAGTTCTTTTAAATCAAGGCTGAAGACCTTTCTATTTGATGCTGCCTTTCTTTAAATGACTAATCATTTCTTTAAATTTCTTATGCTGCACTGTAAATTTTATTCTTGTGGTTTTTATGTTTCTCTTGTTTTAACTGTCTATTCATGTGTTTACCGGTTTTTAATGCTTGTGATTTTTAACTGTTTTTACTTGTGTTTATCTGTTTAACTGATTTTGTGTAAAGCACTTTGAATTGCCTTGTTGCTGAAATGTGCTATACAAATAAAGCTGCCTTGCCTTGCCTTGCCTTGTTAACCTGAGGTTCAACAATTGGTGAAACCTTCTTTTCCAGCACTTTGGAGAAGAAAATCAATAAGTAATTGTATTCTCCATATTGATCAAAGTATTTGTTGTTATCATTTTGGCCATTAATCATGCTACTAAAAGAGATTTTATCAAACCAGGTTGGGCAAGTAACCTTTCTGCTGACTTCTTGTAAAAAAAGTAACACAACTGAAAGAAAGCTAATGCAATGGCTGGGAATCGAACCCAGGACAACTACTTGGAAAGCAGCTATGCTCACCACTATACCACCATCAGTGGGCAATGCAATGTTCACTTCAAATCTTGTAATACATCTGGGCATTGAGACTGGAAGTGCGCTCTAATTATCAAAAGAATGGGAAGTGAGTGTGTCAGCGGTAGCTCCCTTCAATAGCTCATTTGGTAGAGCGGAGGACTGTAGAGGCATAATGTTGAAATCCTTAGGTCGCTGGTTCAAATCCGGCTTGAAGGAGAAGGTTTTTTCCAGAGTTTAACTTCAGGGATCAATCAAGAATTTCTGATTCTGATGTAGAGATGGACAGACGACCCAAAAGCATAATACTTCTTGCCGAGACATTACATGAAACAAAAAAAAGAGTTAGGGTATATATGAGCGCAGAAATCCTTTTACGACAGGCTTTACGTGATAATCATGAAACGTTCATATCACACCAATCAGAGCGTAAGAATGATCGGACATTGATAAATGCAGCAGCTGGAAAGCGACTTTATTTTGCCACTAAGAAGTGATAGTAGTATTGTGATGAATTTGCCTCGCGTATGACACTCTTTTCCATCATATTCAATAAACGAACCAGATTATTAAATCCATTCCTCTACTTATATGCAAATAGTCTCATCCAGGACCTACAATTGTACTGGGTCCTAATCTGGGTTAATTTAATAAATTGGATTTTAAAGTACAGATAAGGGTTGAAACAGTACCTTTCTTCAGGGCTCATCAGGGAGTTGAACCCGGGACCTCTCTCACCCGAAGCGAGAATCATATCCCTAGACCAACGAGCCACGTAAAAATAATTCATTAGCAATTTTCCATCAAGTAAATGTGACCAGTCAGTGACTCGAAAGGCAATTGTTAAGTAGTTCGTTTGGCATGTGGTGTTTTTATGGCTCCACTGCCAGATTGAGCTTTCTGATTATATTGGACGAAAGACTACTTTTGAAGCAAAACATTTTACCAACATTAGAACTTGAATTTTTCGGTCAGAAGTGACAGCAGAAAAGCCTAGTTTCCACCATCTATTGGACGACAGACTACTTTTGCCATAATTGGAAATTGAATATTGGTAAAAAGGAAATGCAGCTTGAAAAAGGAAATGCAGCTTGGATTTGTCTTTAGACTATGGTCAGGTAGATTGGCATGGGGTCTTTTCATGGCTCCACTGCCCGATTCAGCTTTCCAATATCATTTGACAACAGGAAACATTTGATACAATTTTTTTTACCAAAACACAGACTTGATTTTGTCAGTAAAAAGTGATAGTAAAATCGTGATGAATTTGCGGGGGCAATGACACTCTTTTCCATCACACTCAATAAATAAACCAGATTATTCAATCCATGCTTCCACTTCTATGCAAAGTGGTCTCATCCAGGACCTATCGCACCCTAAGGGAGAATCATACCCATAGACCAAGGGTCGGCAACCCGCGGCTCAGGAACCGCATGCGGCTCTTTGATGCTCCTCCTCAGCTTTTGAAAATAATTAATGAGTATTTAATTAAAATGTATGTTATTTTAGTTTGTTCATGTTCAAAATGTAATTCTAGGAAGATTATGGCGATCTTGTAACTTCTAAAATATTTTAATATTTTAATATTATTATTTTTTTGTTGTTGTCGCTCTTAATACACGTCACAATGTGCGACACCCGCCAGTGAGTGTTTTTTTTTTAAACTTTTTGACCCCAGGTAGGCCAACTATGGAGAATTCAAAGAAAAGAAAAGAATGTGATGAAAACAGGACGTTCAATGCTACGTGGGCAGGTTCATTTGCTTTCACTGCTGACAAGACTGGTTTACCAGTGTGCCTAAAATGTAATGACAAACTAGCTAACAACAAAAAGTCAAATGTCACAAGACATTTCCAGAATAAACACGCAGCCTTTGCTCAGAAATATCCGGTTGGAGATGAGAGAAAAAAAGCTGTTTTGGAACTGACACAGAGGACTGATCAGAGCAAAAATCACTTCAAGAAGTGGATGAAGTTCAAGTACATATGCTAGTTTTGTTGCCGCTCAGGAACTAGTGAGGCACGGAAGCCGTTTACAGATGGAGAATATAGAAAAAGAATCTTTCATTAAGATTTCAGAATGTACTGTTCAAGGACTTTAAAAACAAGAGTGAAATTGTGCAGAAAATCAGGGATATGTCCCTCTCTGCAAAGACTGTCAAAGACAGAACCATAAAAATGGCAGAAGACATCACCAGACAGCAATTAAAGACATCAATTCAGCTGTGGCCTACTCAATTTCAATTCAATTTCAATTCAATCAATTGCTTGTGATGAATCTAAAGACGAAGGTGATATAGCGCTGTTCTGCCGGTATGTAAACTTGATACCACTAAAAGGCCAAACACGGGGGGAAGGACGTTTGTGAGGCTGTCTTGAATTGTTTAAGATCAGAAGGAATCAATACCACCCACCTGGTGTCAGTGGTGCAGACGGAGCACAGAGTATGACTGGAGCGCATGACAGCTTTGTGGCTTTCCTGCAGAGGTCGCTGGACAGAAAGTTGCTGACTTTTCATTGCCTCCTGCACCAAGAAGCACTGTGTGCTCAAACATTTCTTCCGGAATGCACAGAAGTCATGAATGTTGTCATTCAGATTGTGAGCAAAATAATGGCAAAAGGTGTAAATCCCCGTCAGTTCCGTTCGTTACTGGACGAGCTGGAAAGCACGTATTCTGATCTCCTGCTGCACAACAAAGTCCGGTGGCTGCCCACAGGCGAGGCGCTGAAACGCTTTGTGGCATGTCTGGAGGAAGTGAAAACCTTCCTGGGCAGCAAAGGGCTCACATTTCCTGAGCTAGAACAGCCAGAGTGGCTCGAAAAGCTTCACTTCTTGGTAGACATGACATTGCACAGCCCTGCACATGTTGGAGGAGGTTTTGGCATTCGAGCGCAAGTTGACGGTGCTTGCCAGAGATATACAGAAAGGCACACTGTCACACTTCCCCAGTTTGAGAGAGTTCAGAGAAGCTCACATGATCAATTTAGAATTTTTACATTCTGCAGTCATCGCAATGCAAACATCGTTCGGGAAACGATTCAGTGAGTTCAGAGAGGAAAAACCCACATTATCCTTCCCTGTCACTCCCCTAAGCCTCGATCCATCCCTGTTGAATATGACAGCATTTCCAGGGGTGAGTCCACCTGATCTTGAGATGGAACTGGCAGACATAGCCGACAAAGAAATGTGGGTGTCTAAGTTCAAGCGCTTGACAGCGGACCTTGAAGATGTTTCACGTCAGAAGGCTGTTCTTGCTCAGAATCACAAATGGCGTGATATTGAAAACCTCCCCAAACCAGACCAACTTGTGTTTGAAACCTGGAATGCAATCCCCGACATTTATGTCAACATGAAAAAGTATGCACTTGGAGTCAGCTGCGTGAAGCTGACACCCCACCCACGTCAAAAAATTCAGCAAATAGTTTGAATGGTTAGTGCTACGTTTGTGCAGGTTTGTGCCGTTAAAATTTTCGTTTGTGCAGTTTTGGTTTCTGAGATATTAAAAATTATTTTTTAGCTCCATCTAGAGTTCACCATCCCCCCATATCGCTCCAAAACAAACCAAAGTGGGCTAGTTCGTTAGTGCTCCGTTTGTGCAGGTTTGTGCAGTTAAACCTGTCGTTTGTGCAGCTTTTGTTTTCGAGATATTCAAAATTATAATTTTGGCCGATGACGTCACCATCCCCCCATATCGCTCCAAAACAAACCAAAGTGGGCTAGTTCGTTAGTGCTCCGTTTGTGCAGGTTTGTGCAGTTAAACGAACTAGCCCACTTTGGTTTGTTTTGGAGCGATATGGGGGAATGGTGACGTCATCGGCCAAAATTATAACTTTTAATATCTCAAAGACGAAAGCTGCACAAACGAAAATTTCAACGGCACAAACCTGCACAAACGGAGCACTAACGAACTAGCCCACTTTGGTTTGTTTTGGAGCAATATGGGGGGATGGTGAACTCTAGATGGAGCTAAAAAATAATTTTTAATATCTCAGAAACCAAAACTGCACAAACGAAAATTTTAACAGCACAAACCTGCACAAACGGAGCACTAACCATTCAGACTATTTGCTGAATTTTTTGACGTGGGTGGGGTGTCAGCTTCACGCAGCTCTTGGAGTCCTGTCGATCTTTGGATCCACATATGTATGCGAGCAGGTGTTCTCCAACATGAACTTTATTAAAAACAAACACCGCCCACGCCTCACAGATGACAGCTTACAGTCCTGTGTGAAGATGAAGGTGACCGCGTACAGCCCCGATGTGCAGACGCTGTGCGCTGACGTTCAGGAGCAGAAATCACATTGACCAAGTATGATCAGTATTTTAATTGCCTATTATTTTGCAAATATTCACATTTTTTCATTGTTCAGTGAAATAGACATTTTATTATTCAGGTTGACGGCTGACTGCACGGCGCCGGTAAAAGGATGACGGCACGCAGAGAGAGGACGGCATTTTTGTTTACTGCCAGTGGATAATTTAAGTTTGGTGTTTTGTTTCATTACTACAAGGACTCAAATAGACATTGAGTGTTTTATTTAACGTTCAACACAACGTCTTTTTTTTGGAGTTAAAAATGTTTTGTTGTATGCAGAAATTCATTTTCCCTGCAGTTGTTCATTGATTTCATAATTGTAACACAGTATAGTTTGTTTATACATAGCACAAAGGCAAAAAAAAGTTATATACAGTGTTATTTAATTTAAAATTTCAAAAGGGTTTTGTGGCTCCCAGTGCTTTCTTTTCTGTGTGAAACGTGTCCAAATGGCTCTTTGAGTGGTAAAGGTTGCCGACCCCTGCCCTAGACCAACGAGCCACGTAAAACCACTTTCAGCAATTAGCAATTACCAATTTTCCATCAAGTACATGTGATCAGTCAGTGACTAGAAAGGCAATTGTTAAGTAGTTTGTTTGGCATGTGGTGTTTTTATGGCTCCACTGCCAGATTGAGCTTTCTGATTACATTGGACGAAAGACTACTTTTGAAGCAAAACATTTTACCAACATTGGAACTTGAATTTTGGGAAAAAGGAAATGCAGCTTGGATTTGTCACTGACTTGAAAGACTATGGTCAGGTAGATTGTCATGGGGTCTTTTCACGGCTCCACTGAATGAGTCAGTTTCCTGATCTCATTTGATACAAAATATTTTTACCAAAACACAGACTTGATTTTGTCAGTAAAAAGTGATAGTAAAATCGTGATGAATTTGCCACGCCGATGACACTCTTTTCCATCACACTCAATAAATAAACCAGATTATTTAATTCATGCAAAGTGGTCTCATCAGCGACCTACTGGACCCAACGCGAGAATCATACCCACAGACCAACAAGCCATGAAACACAGAGTTTTAGCAATTTTCCATCAAGGAAATTCAGCTACAATCTGTCAAGGTCTTAAGTATTAGCCTGTATAACATCCAGGGAGCTGCATCAGCAGAGGATGGTTTTGATCCATCAACCTCTGGGTTACGACCCAAGCACGCCACTTTGCTCTGCTGTCTACACTCAGGGGAAGGAAAATTCTGGGATTTACATTTTGAGGGACAGTGGCAACCAAGGTTCCAACAGCTTTTGGGTTGCAAAGTTAAACATTTGGTAGACCTTGCAACTATCATTTATGTGAGCTTCCTGCTTACCTCGAAGAATCTTGAAGCAGTCTACTGAAGCAATAATGAGCCAATACCTTGTTAAAAAATGTTATCAACACCCTTCACTCTTTGCAATTTTTCTCTGACATTGTTTATTTTAGAAAATTGTAACCAGCATTAAGTGAGTAGTTTTAGGTCTGTGTGAATGTGGGCCGAGTATTTACCTCGGCTGAACTTGTGAACATCTCTTTGGCATATTCCCAGTCTGATCAAGTCCAGGTGCTGGAAAATCTGTGATTCACGTTTTGAGGGAATGGGATCTGCATGTGCTTTCTTACCAGAAAGTTTCTGGAAGTCCAAATGGCATCTTTGATGGCGGCCAGGGTGAGCCACTGATTTGCAAAGTTACATGCTGGTATCTGTTTCTTTGGCCTGACGGATGGACAGACGACACAAAAGCATAATACTTCTTGCCAAGACATAACAAGAAACAAAAAAAAGAGGCGGGGGAGACAGAGTTAAGCCCTGAAAGAATAGAGAACTACAGACAAAAGATGTGAAATAGTGCCAAGTGTGACCAGAAGAATTGGGAAAAAAACTAGAACGTCCACAAGTACAAACCTTTCTTCAAGAACTTTTTATTGTGCTCACATTGGCCCTCATTTATGTAACGTGCATACGACCTAAAACCGGCGTAGGACGGGCGTACGCCGATTCCTACGCAAAGTTTGGCAAAGTATGTGGAGTACATAAGTCTCCACATACATTGTTTTTATTAAGATTGAAGACCAAATTTTACGAAATTTTCCCAACCATTGAGAGTGCCTCGTTGGCGCAGTAGGCAGCGCGTCAGTCTCACAATCTGAAGGTTGTGAGTTCAACCCTCACACGGGGCAGGTGTTTTAAAAACAAAAAAACACAACTGATACTGGAAATACAGCGCCTTTCAGGTGGTTGAATACTGGCACAAGCATGGAAGTTGTGATTCTGTGGTTATTTCTGAGACAAGGAAAGGCATTCTTTAAGAGGGTGGGGGGGCGTCTGCCTCAACTGGTTGGGGTGACAGACAGACAGAGAGAGAAGAGACATGGAGAATTGTAGCAGAGGGTGTCTAGCAGGTGACTCCAACCACCGATCTAAACTCCTTAACAGTAGGAGTAGGGCAGGTCACCACTACATCGTAGTGATTTGTGATTATGCAACATGTTACCCAGAGGCTTTCTCCCTCAGAAACACCAAGGCTAGACAAGTGGCCAATAGTTTACTTCAACATTTTTCCCGGGTAGGGGTCCCAACAGAAATCTTAACCGATCAGAAAACTAACTGAACATTGAAGGAGGTAGACTCCCTGTTAGGGATCCGGGGCATTAAAACAACACCCTACATAGTTTGTGGCTTCATGAACAATATTGTGTTATCTCATAGCTACTGGAAGCCACCCGTCTCCACCAGTGCATTTCTCAATGCCCAGATGTGTTACAAGATTTGCAGTGAGTGTTGTGTTGTCCAGCAGAAAGGCAACAGATGTGTTGCTTTTCGACTAGATTTACACCATAGCAGTGCAAGCATTTTCCCAAGGCTCACTTTTCAGCCACCGCCATGTTTTGAAACCATATACAACATAAATATTACATATTTCACCCAGGTGTCTTCTCTTCTTCAATGATCTCACAAAAAGTAAAAAAAAAGCCAAAAACATTCAGGGGATGTAGCTCAGTGGTAGAGCGCATGCTTTGCATGTATGAGGCCCCGGGTTCAATCCCCGGCATCTCCAACAGGTCTCCAGTCTGTCAAAGAGCTGCAAAAAGCTCTTATTCTGAAAGAGAAAAGTATTAAAAGGCAATCTCCTTGTGTTCATGGTAATTAATGCAAAAATCAGTCTCAATGACCAAGATTTGCAGTGAGCAGTGCATTGTCTAGTGATGGTATAGTGGTGAGCAAAGCTGCCTTTCAAGTAGTTAACCTTGGTTTGATTCCCAGCCATCGCACTTGTTTTCATTGTGTGGTTACTTGCTTTATTTGTCAAGATTAGCCAGAAAGGTTACTTGCCCCTCTGATTTGATAAAATATTAGATCTCTTTTATGGTACAAATAAGGGACTTTATCAATCAATCAAGCTGCCTCCACGAGGATCCACAGACACAGGGAGCGCACTACGGTTTGCACTTTGCCCGTGTCTGGTAACTTCTACTAACCAATTGAAAAGTTTATCAACAGAGCAGAAAGCAGCAGAAAGGCAACAGGTGTGTTACTTTTCAACTATGATTTATACCGTAGCAGTGCAAGTATTTTGCCCAGGTTAGATTTCCAGCCACAGCCGTTGCATTTACAGGTTTTGAAGCCTTATGCAACGTTAACATTACATGTTTTACCCAGGTTTCTTCTTTTAATCCGTAATATTTCAATTTCTTCGTGGTGAGTCATCCCAAAAGGATTAATAAAGATAAGTCTTAGTCTATCTTGGAAAAAAGTAAAAAAGATCTGAAAATCTTCAGGGGATGTTGTTCAGTGGTAGAGCTCATTTGACACAAACTAAGCGGTGTCAGACAGCACTACAAGCACTTTAAACGTAGTTTATTTATTGTATTACGCTCCAGTTTTTATGGGTGTTACAGCAGGTATGAGCACTGTAGTTTGCATATTTGTGGATGAAATATAATTAACATGCGATGTTTATTTTTCAGCAGGTGGAGACATTTCACTTCAGATAGATGCAGCAACAGATGCTTCGTTAAACATTAACACACAGGAAATAGAAGTAATGCTGATTCAATTAGCAGAGGATGGTTTTGATCCATCGACCTCTGGGTTATGGGCCCAGCACACTTCCGCTGCACCACTCTGCTCTACCATTAATACTCAGGGGCGGGAAGATGTGTGACTCACATTTTGAGGCAAGGTTTGGGAACCCGCAGCAACCACGGTACCAACAGCTCACGGGTTGTAAAGTTAAACATTTGGTAGATCTTACAACTATCTCTTATGTGAGCTTCCTGATTACTCACACCTTGATTATTCACATGTGACACTTGTGATTGGCTGGTGTTTTAAAAAAGGGCATTGTGAGTACAGGTATAAACATCAGTAAGGAGTCTACCAAGTTGCCTCTTATCATTTTAGTTTGGACACCCAGTGAGGCTTACCGTGATGGTTTGGACTGGGTCCACTAGGGTTTTCGGCTGCTCTCGATCAGACTCACTCTGGTTTCTCCTCATAATGCACAAGTCTTTCGCCTTTTACTAAAGACTTCCTTGGAGGGGAACGCCGATGAGTTGAAACTATTTTTGGTGAGCTTTGCTGTTTGGCCAAGCCTTTTGTACTTCTTTGAACTATCCTTAACAAGACTCAGAGTCTTAACAGCAGCTAAATAATAGAAGCAAGACGATTTTCATGGGCCGTGGACAGCGACTGAGACGGCAGGACTCCCCCTGACTGTGACCAGGACCGATCAAAAAATTTCATTGGGAAGGGTGTGGGAAACAAATTGGCCAGACACAGTAAGGAAAGTTAGTCAGAGAGTAGGATACTGGAGACTTAGAGGACTAACACTAGAAGCAATGGTTTTAATCATCAAGGCAGTGATTTTACCTTTGCTTTTACTCATCAGCTCTGTTTTTATCCCACCCAGAAAATGATTTTAGACCTGGAACAAGCCATCTTTTATTTCCTGTAAAGGTTCAAGTGGGAACAAGTGCAAAGAAGAGTGATTAAGAAGGCAAAGGAGAAAGGAGGGAAAGGAGTGCCGGACCTGTTATTGTTTTTAGGGAGCAGATTTACAGCTATACACATAACAGCAGCCACGGCCCCATCCAGAAATCCTAAGACTGCAGCTATGGCACGGTTCTGGATGGGATCATACCTCAGAAGATTGAAGACCTTACCCTCTGATGTTAAAGTAACTGGGTCTTTAATCCGTCACCTTGAGCAAGATGATGAATGAATTAATATCAGATTATGATATT
Organism: Etheostoma spectabile; assembly: GCF_008692095.1. NCBI lineage: Eukaryota > Metazoa > Chordata > Actinopteri > Perciformes > Percidae > Etheostoma > Etheostoma spectabile. The sequence continues at coordinate 41,115 of NW_022602583.1, read as the reverse complement.
GATTTATTTTGTTTTACTGAAACCTGGCTGGGTGATGGAGAATATGTTAGTCTAAATGAATCCACCCCTCCTAGTCATATTAATACCCCCATTCCTCGAGGCACAGGCCCAACTGATGACTTCTCCTTCTCCTGTTACGTGCTGCACCCCAAGTCCATACTGACTCAATTAAATTAAATTTAATTTATAGTATCAATATAGTATCAAGAGTTATCTCGAGACCCTTCACAGTTGGAGTAGGTCTATACCACACTCTGTAATTTACAAGGGCCCAACAATTCTAGTAGTTCCCTCCAGAGCTAGAAAAAAAAAAAATCCATTTAAAAAAAAAAAATCCCAGTTGAAGTTTATTTATTTTATGCATCCTTAACTTATTTATAATCCTAATATTAATATATAGGCTTATATTGCAATCTCGTAGCCCTACATGTAGGTGTACCCATATTTAAATGAACACACGGTGGAAAGGTTTTTGCAGTGTTTTTTCATTTTACTTGTGGGGGAAAGAGAAACTCTGGAAAAGAGGGCTCCTTCGAGCCAGATTTGAACTAGCGACCTAAGGATTTCAGCTTTATACTTCTACAGTCCTCCGCTCTACCAACTGAGCTATCGAAGGGACCTAATACATATGTACGCACTTTTCATTTTTATTTATATGATTACACAGGACCCCCTGGAGGGTATTTCTTTAGATTTTGCAAAACATTCACATAAACTCGCAGATCAACTGACGAGAATCCCACCCAGAAAAGGGATTTTTTTCACCTGGAACGAGCCATTTTTAATTTCCTGTGGGGGTCCAAGTGGGACCAAGTGCAAAGAAGAGTGACAAAGAAGCCAAAGGAGAAAGGAGGGAAAGGGGAGCAGATTTACAGCTATACACATAACAGCAGCCACGGCCCCATCCAGAAATCCTAAGACTGCAGTTATGGCACGGTTACGGATGGGATCATACCTCAGAAGATTGAAGATCTTGTAGCGGCCCCTCGGATTTATGGACTCAGACGCAGAGAGTTTCAAACGGGTGTCACTTTAATTCTTCTTCTTAAGGAGCACCAGGCACGATTTGTATCATGAACACCGTGAAAACTACAGAAAACACAAGTAAAAAATGTTTCAATGTAGATTTACAAACAATTGAAATATTAATCATATTCACATATTAATCTTACCTTATTCCGCTCTCCGAGGGCGCTAATCAACGAGTTTCCCTCCATTAACTTGCATGCTCTCTAGCTTGACACATTCTCACAGTTGGAGCTCTTAGAAATACCATGTGCGAACAACAAGAATAATAAAGTAAATCACAATGCAAACCTTTTCTTTACAAAATTCAAATGGATGAAGGATTAATAACTTACAAGTTTTTACCGCTCTGACGATGCGTGAGCAACACATTGTGAAGAGAGTATGACCGGGCGTCAAAACAAAATACAAGAAGAAGAAAATGGCGCAAAATAACAGCAGAACCGACCACAAATAACACTAGAACTGCAATGTATTGTTAACATAAAAAATATAATACTGTGTATGAGAATAGAATTGCAATTTATCAGAGACATTTACAGATCTTACCCTTTGATCTTAAACTACCTGGTAGGGATGAGCGAGTACAGCATTATCTGTATCTGTCCCCGTTTCTCAATGTCAAGGATCCTTCCTTGGTAGGACTAGTCCTTCCAAGGAAGGATCCTTCAGGAGTAGGTCAGTGTCCTCCATGGCATTTGGAGAAAATGTACAATGGAACAGGCTATCAAGTGCACGTCATTGCGGGCTTGTGTCATTGAATTTTTTTGTGGCATTTCAAAACACTGGATGAAATGTTTGTGGAAGAGTAAACTGCGCTGTTTTGTTGGGATGGAGCAGATGAATTAGCAGCCGTTTCTTAATGTCACGGAAGGATCCTCCAAAGCCAGGAGGAGGACGCTATGTCATCGATGTCCGTCGAAGGACCGTTCCAATTTCGAGGATCCTCCGAATTCCTCCAAGGACGGAGTCCTTCATTCAGAAAATTTCCCATTGACAGAGAAGGATGCATATGTGTATCGCGGGCCTTTGCCGTCTCGTTGAAAATAATAATAGCGGACCTAAGCGGGAGTTCGAGCGGCATCGCTGACGGTGAAATAATAATTTAAATGTAAGTATCTTTAGTGTGTGCCGTACATTTGTTATCACCGCTAATATTTTACATCAATGTAAAGCTTAACGCTTTAATGCTTGTACAAATTCCTATAATAATTAGGTAGATACACCCCAAGCTAACGTTAGCTAACTGAACCTATTATTTAACATAAGGCTGTTAGCTAGCTAGGTTGCTGTCTTTGTAAAGTTGAATGTACGGTGGCATGTTCATCTCTTTTTATATGTCGTTACCGCATATGCGTAACGTTAGCAGAGATTTAGAAAGTTGGTGTGTTTATCACTGGTTGTATCTGTAGACGGGAGGTAACACTGCACCGAGTTAACTTCACTAGCAACGTTTAACGAAGGCTAACGTGTCTGAGTAGTTTCCCATGTAATAACGTCATGTTATATCATTCATAATGTAAATATTTTTGTTGTGTTAACGTTCTTTTAACAGGGACTAACGGAGGCGGTCACCAAGGACGGCAAAGCCAACGACCAGCAGGGAGACAGAGGCCAAAGAGAGATGTTGAATACATTATTTGCTATATTAAAGAATGTCTTTCTAACAATAAATGCTTTAAATTAACTGGTTAAATTAACTGGCAAATTTGTATAGCACAGTGTTGTGGGATGTCGTGACCTCCTTGCATTTATGTTAATTAATGCAAAAATCAGTCTCAATGCCCAGATGGGTTGCAAGATTTGCAGTGAATATCACATTGTCTAGGTGTAGTAGTGAGCATAGCTACCTTCCAAGCAGTTGGTTTATCACCACTTTTTGAGTCGTCGTGGTCGAGTGTTTAAGGCACTGGACTAGAAATCCATTGGGGTCTCCCCACGAAGGTCCAAATCCTGCCGACAATGAAAGGCAACCTTAGCGTTGGTAGCAAACCAATGACACATCACATTATAAAAAATCTCAGTTGTGCCTTCTACTGGAAGCCTGATTTAGGGTCTTAGCCTTCCCATTTAGGGTCAGGTGTTCTCCTCCCATGCTGAACACAGCCTGAGCCAAGGCCCGCTTTCCCCTCATGAGTCACCCCAGTGGGCGCTGTAGATCACTGCCTGAAAAGGCCAACAGAACCAAATTATCTGCAAAGACCATAAAAGGAATTCTAAGGTGCCCAGACTTGACACACTGCTGCGCCTTGAGACGTGTTGTTCATGTCCAGGAGTTGTACTCTTTCCATCGCTTGACAATATTCCCTTTTAGGATCAAGAGTTCTTCTCCCACGCTGAACACAGGCTGAGCCAAGGGCCACTTTCCCCTCATGAGTAGTCCAACGCGTTCTCCGGGACTTCCTTGAGTCCTTGTAGTATTGTGACAGGCGGAGATACTGTCCATTATACTAACGAGGAATGGCCAAGTTTAAAATTTGGGACATCATTCGATAGGTGGCGCTATTCCAGCATTTAGGCCACATCCACTTTTGTACTTTATAGTACAAACCTTAAAGTAAACGGTTGTACTTTTCAATTGTTCTGGTCACACTTGGCACTATTCCACAACTTTTGTCTGTAGTTCTCTATTTTGTCAGGGCTTAACTCTGTCTACCGCAACTCTTTTTTTTGTTTAAAGCAGATCCTTCGAGCCGGATTTGAACCAGCGACCTAAGGATTTCAGCTTTATGCCTCTACAGTCCTCCACTCTACCAACTGAGCTATCGAAGGGAGTTATCACATGCTCATGCACTTCCCATTCTTGTGAATGTGGAAACACAGGACCCCCTGGAGGGAATTTCTGACTCATCAGGGGCTGTAGCTCAGTGATAGAGCACACTTTCAGTCTCAATGCCCAGATGTATTACAAGATTTGAAGTGAACAATGCATTGCCCAGCGATGGTGGTATAGTGGTGAGCATAGCTGCCTTCCAAGCAGTTGACCTGGGTTCGATTCCCAGCCATCGCAGTAGCTTTATTTGAGTTGTGTTAATTGCTTTTTTTTACAAGAAGTCAACAGAAAGGTTACTTGCCCAACCTGGTTTGATAAAATCTCTTTGAGCTGCATTATTATGGCCAAAATGATAACGACAATTACTTTGATCAATATGGAGATCACGATTAATTACCACAATCATTTGTTGATTTTCTACTCCAAAGTGCTGGAAAGGAAGGTTTCACCAATCATTGAACCTCAGGTTAACAAGGAACAATCCCAGCAAGGTGATTGACGGATGATTCTAGTTACTTCACCCAGTTCAGGCCAAATGACACAGCTGTAAGAGACCACATTGGTTGCCTTCCAGCTATGTAATATATGCAAATGGAAGAGATGGGATTTGAACCCAGGCCTCCAGAGAGTGGAGACTTAATCCAGCGCCTTAGACCACTCGGCCACACTACCTGCACTTCTTGATAGACACAGGGACCATAACTAACGGTATGCTTGTTAATGTTATGGAAAAAAAAACTTTGCAAGTAAAAAGCCAATACTTTATCAAAAACTATTAATACTTTATTTTAAAAAATTATCACACTTTTTCATTTTTCGCTGGCATTGTTGATTATTAGAATATTGTAACCAGCATTAAGTGAGTAGGTTTAGGTCTGTGTGAATATGGGCTGAGCATTTACCTGGACTGAATTTGTGAACATCTTCTTTTGCATATTCACTGTAAAGAGCCATTACTCCTCCAACTGCCAACTATTGTTCTAGAGACAATAGGATATACAGTTTTAGATTGCAAGGTAACTGTCCAAGACCAAAGACTACACGGAAATACCTCAAGTGATCAAAACAGTTTGCCAAAATTCGCAGCATATAAAACCACTCTTTAAAATATGTTCATGTACCATTCAAAAACAAAAGTACAATCATAAAACACATACTACTTAGATACTGCAGCCATCCTGATCACATCCATGGGGGGGTCTGCATGTGCTTTCTTACCAGCAGGTTTCTGGAGGTCCAAATAGCATCTTTGATGTTAACAAAGGTTAGCCACTGTGTGAGCCACAAAGTGTATAGCTGTAAATCTGCTCCCTAAAAACAATAACAGGTCCGGCACTCCTTTCCCTCTTTTCTCCTTCGGCTTCTTTGTTAGCTACAAACGTCCCTGGGTGGATTTGAACCACCATCCTTTCGGTTAACAGCCGACTGCGCTGACCTATTGCGCCACAGAGACTGCGCTTGTTGGACATTTTATGAGCGGGAGCTCGATCTTTAAGCCACAAACATTTGCTTTATGGCTTTTTGAGGTTGAGCTGCACATGTATGCTTATCAGGCTATTTTCCTGTTACTCAGAAATTGGGGAAGCTGACTCATGCGGAAATGTAGAAGCTGGACGTGCATTGTACTGTTCTTACATGTCAATTGGATTCTGACTTTGATTTCAAATATTTGGCATCCAAGAAAATTCCGGAACTGATGATGTATCAGTCATTTTGCTGGTGGTTTCTTGGTCACAGCAACAAGCTTGATCATTGACATACAGTTGCACGCCACATATCACAAAACTGTTGGGTGGGGCCTTATGTATTTGCTTGTATTACATCAAGTGACCTGCATACCAACCACCATCAGAGATGGCAAAAGTACTCACTGCCCGTACTCAAGTAGAAGTACATATAATTGTGTTAACAAATACTCTGGTAAAAGTAGAAGTACTGATTTAACTTCTTTACTCAAGTAAAAGTAACAAAGTACAGGCTTAGCAATTAACTTAAAAACAGTAAGAAGACTCGCCCCAATGGTGCTATTAAAAACCTCCTTCACCATTCTGGCTGGGACAACGTCTAAGGGACAGTTGGCAGGTTTCATGTGTTGTACAACCTCAACACAGGCTTAAATTCCTCAAACACAGCTGAGTGTGTAGGAGAAGCAGATACAATACCTGAAAATTAGCACTGGTAATTTCCCAGATAGATGCTACTTTGTCAATAAAATAATTAAGACATTTCTCACATGTACTAATTGACACATCTGTTGGAGCAGAGGTGCATGGATTTATGACGGAGTTAATAGTATTAAATAACAATCTAGGTTTGTGGCAATTGCTAGCTATGACAGAAGAGAGATGTGGCATCTTCACCACCTTCACAGCATTCTGGTATGTGATAGACTGTCCCTTAATACACCCAGTGTCACATGTAGATTGTCTTTCCATCTTTGTTCAGCTTGTCTGCAGTGTTGCCTAAGGGCCCTTGTGGTGTCATTTAGCCATGGGTCCGCCTTAGGTTTAACAGCTTTAATCTGATAAGGGGCAATAGAGTCTAGGATTTCAGTGCATGTGGAATGGAACTCAGAGAGAATGTTATCTAGGGAAGAGGGAGAGACCAGACCACCAGTCACCTGGTTGTTAATGTAACTTGAAGGAGCTCCACATTTGACAGTATTGACTGGAAGTGGTAGGCTTTGAGTTACATGGGGGATACACATCACCATAAAAAATTAGGTATCACTGAAATTTGAACTTGTGTTGCTGCAGTCATAGTTTACAGTGCTCATCCTGAATGGGCCAGTATAGTGCATCAGAACTGCTTATTGAATGTTCTATTAGCTTTGGAACCCCCCTTTCCCCACAGCTTTCAATTGTCAGATATGGGTGGGGGAGTGGGCACTGTGTCCAACCCTTTCTGTGTAAAAAAATAACTAAAGAAGTCTCTTGGATAAGAGACAAAACTTCTGCGGAGAACCTTTTACCAAGTCCAGTTGCCCTTGGCCTAGTTGGGATCTTTTGGGGTAATAGCATGGCAATATTTGACATATTTAGACCATAAAGACAGTTATCAGTTTATTTCCCATCTGACAGGAATATCTGTGGACTCAGTTGGACATTTTGAAGATAATTGCACAATGTTGACCCCATTGTCAGTCTATTTCCCATCTGGCAGGGACATTTCTGGATTCAGGTGGACATTGTGGACAGAAACATTGGTGGATCTTGATTCCCACCATAGGATTTGGCCTGTATTGCACATTCCCTTCACATCCCGTGCAATGTATTGCCATTGTCAAGCACATTGCCACCCTGGTGACTTTCTTCCATGTCTCCATGAACGCCCATATATTTGGACTGACAGTTGAGAAACCTTCCCTTATTAACTATGACATGGATGACTGAGAACCTACTATATCATGACATGTTTAATTTACTATATTAAATTATAATTTTTGAGACAGGCCCTGCTGGGTACTTGTTGGATCAGTCAGGATGGCCGAGCGGTCCAAGGCGCTGCATCCAGGTTGCAGTCTCCGCTGGAGGCGTGGGTTCAAATCCCACTTCTGACAACAATTGTTTTCATTTGGAACTAATGTCTGAACTTAGCAGTTCTTTGTATTTAAGAGGACATGAAACGCAATTGCAACTACAGTGTTTTGTGAGCATCATTATTGTCAACTAGGGATAAGCGAGTACAGCATTATCTGTATCTGTATCGGTTTACCACATGAATTATCTGTATCCGTATCTGTACTCGGACTGGGCGGGGCCAAACCCGGAAGTGGGCAAATTTAACCCAGAAGTGGGACGGGTTGTCTTGAAATGGGCGGGGCTTAAACCATTATGTTATTTTAAGCATGCAATTTATTGATCATCAGCATTGAGCTTCAGATCAGTGGTGTTGTCATGGTAACAAACGAACTATATACAGAAAAAGTTCTGCAACAATAAATACAACGATGCGGTTGCAATTTTTAAGTAAAATGTAATGAAAAAGAGTTTTCATACTCATTATAACTTTCTTTTTTTAACTTTAAATTTTTCTATGATCAGTGTGATAATTTTTTTTTTTTTTTTTTTTTTTTTTTTCACACCAGGTATGTGTGAGCGTGTGTGTCTGTGTGTCTGTGAGTGAGTAAGTAAGAGATACAGAGAGAATAAAATAAAAAAAATTCTTTGATTTATTTTCTTTTTTTTTTTAAAGTAACGGTGTACAATATTGGAAACGACATAAAGCCCCTAAAAGCCCCTAATAGTGAACAGTTGAAAAGTGAGAATAGTGCAGAGAGTAGGTAATCTGTCGGTGTCTGGCTAGATTTTTTTTTTTAAATGTCCTGTTTGTTCTGGACACACACTCTGCACTCTTGTTTGCTAAAAACGCGGTGATCCGACCAACCAGCAGTCTGCAGGTTTTCTGCAGGAAAACCGCCATGATAGACCATTCAACAAGCAGTTCTAATGCACATGTTCAAATTTCAGTGATCCCTAATTCTTATGGTGATTACAAGACTGAATGCAAAGTGATCCTTTTAACGGGTAGCAGAGGCATTGGGTGGACATGATGATGGGATGCAAACATAGGTAATCTCTGCAACAACAAGGTGCTGCTGGGATTTGAACCCAGGATCTCCTGTTTACTAAACAGGCACTTTCACCCACTAAGCCACAGCACCTCCATTAGTAGGTGTAATGTTAAGTCTTAATTTCTCTTTTACCTTAAATAAGATAAACATAAAGTATACTGACTGTTAGTATTGGGAGTAACTTGTTACAAAAGTAACGCAAATAAAGTAATGTATTGCTTTTTGCTTTAACACCGTTTGAACCAGACTGGGGTGGACGCTTCAGGGCCTAGCATGAATTGTGGAGCAACAACTACGACCACAACAATGCCTTCTGACGTCCACTGTTCCCTCCAACATGGAGCTCTTCCAGCTTGTTGAGAAGCTCTAGCAGCTGGATGTGCTGCAAAACAAAAATGAGCTGGTGTCCAGGTCAAGATGCCTCCTGGGGGCCTCCCTAGGGAGGTGGTCCAGGCACGTCCAGCTGGGAGTAGGTCTCGGGGAAGACCCAGGACTAGGTGGAGGGATTATATCTCTAACCTGGCCTGGGAACGCCTCAGGATCCCCCAGTTAATCGGAAAAGGGATGTTTGGGGTCCCCTGCTGGAGCTGCTTGACAAAGATGGATGGATGGTTGGAACTCTGGTCACTAGCTCATTGTATTCTTGCATGACAGGCAAACCTCTAGGAGGCACTGTAGCTTAGTGGTTAAAGCACCTGTCTTGCTGAAGTTGACTAAAAAGAGGAATTAAAAAAAATCATCTTTTGGAAAGTGATCTTAAAGGGGTGATAGAATGCCAAAACGATTTTACCTTGTCATATGTGAATAACGACAGTTCGATCACTCAACGGGCATGGCTGATGTTTCACTATAAGGAGTTTCCCTGTGAAGTTCGACACTCAGCCCCTGAGTATTAGTAGCCCATAACCCAGGGGTTGATGGATCGAAACCATCCTCTGCTAGTTTCTATGCTTTGTATCAGCATTAAGTCTATTTCCAGTCTGTTGATGTTTAACAAAGCATCAGTTGCTGCAAGTGTCTGAAGTGAAATGTCTCCACCTGCTGAAGAGTAAACTTAATTTCATGTCAAGTTAATTTCATCTATAAAAATGGAAACTACATGGCCCATACCCGCCGTAACACCCATAAAACTGGAGCATAATAAAATAAATATACTACAATACAAATAAATAAATACAGTAAAATAGAGACTGTAAAACATGTACATTTAAATACCAAGTCTCTTGCTATTCCTTGACTAGTCGGCCACCCCTGCTTTGCATCGCTCCAGGTATGTAGAAAAAAAATCTGTTATGCACCTTTGCATTGCACTAAAATGTCAAAATTTGGACTTAAATCCAAAATAACATTACATTAGCGTTAAACTAATGAGGAAGAATTTGATAAATGTAAATCAACCAAAAACCAATCCAGGAACTTTCTCTTTCAAATATCACACTTGAATCTGTCAAGTCCTGACCATTCCCTGACCGGGAATTGAACACGGACCGCAGCAGTGAGAGCACCAAATCCTAGCCACTAGACCATCAGGGAGCCACATCTATCAAATTTATCTTAGTAGATGTGAGTTTCCTTTTCACTTACTGGAATGACTCATATTGTTTTAGGCAAGGAATGGTGCCTGGCTAGAGCTTCAGAAGGCAGGACATGACAGATTACACATCTGTCACATAGTCAGTTAGTATTCTTAACCCTCTGAACCCAAGAGACTTGTGCACGAGCAAAAACAGCACCTCTGATTCATAGTTTAAGCATTTAATAACCATAAATGATAGACTTACCAAAAATTGCAGCTAAAAGCTAACAAGTTAGCGTTTACGGAGGTCTCTTCTGGGTCTTTCTAGCCTCTACAGGTGATTTTTATCCAGCCTGGAACCTGTGCCTTTTTCGGGGTCATTGAGCATTAAATCCATATCGTCACATCCACGATTTATCCACTTTATGTCTATAATTCATCGCGTTTTTGCTTATTTATGCCACTAGCTCCGGGCTCCGTGTCTGCCCTCTGTTTACGGAAGAGAAGGAAGTAATATGCCCATATATGGGAGACAACGTCACACAAAGAGTATGGAGTCCTAAAGAGGTCAATCTTCCTAGTCACACTATGGTCACACTAGTCTAGTATGCGATATAAGATGCTATAGCGGAACAAAATAGATACCTACCGTTTTATAGAGGAACATGGCCCCACTGGTTTGAGATTTGTGATATATTTGGGCCTTATTGGAAGAATTGTAAATAGTATGTGCTTTATATGAGTTATATTGTTTATTATGTTTATTTTTGCATATAGAAGAACTGTTTTAGACACACAAATGTTTGTGTAGCATTGCTGTGTGTGTAATATCAATACATATGTCATTGTTATAAGTAAATGGCATAAGTAAATGTCATGAGGGCAAAAGCATCTGGACTTTCTTTGAAAAAATGTATGTATTTTGTCAACTGTATAAGTTATAATGATTATTTCTTCATCGTGTGACTCCCAAGACATATGAGAAGTGTTTTAGAGAGGAAAATGGCTTAGGTTTTACTGTTCTGTCTGTGATATCAATACATGTCTGTGAGATTCATGTTCCGTTTTATTTATTTGTCTTTAAGGTCCTACAACCATTTTTAACATGCAGGTGACCTCACTGCAACCCAAATCTTCTAATAACCCAGTTTGTCCTAAAAAAATGATGTTCATATCTTGACTGTAGACCACAGGGTTGATGTTTTACAAGCTTTTTTTATCAAATAAATCCAGACGGACAATGAACTGTAAAAATGGACACAAGCTGCATTGTCCAGTGATGGTGGTATAGTGGTGAACATAGCTGTCTTCCAAGCAGTTGACCTGGGTCCGATTCCCTGCCGTTGCAGTAGTTTTCATTGTGTGGTTACTTGCTTTATTTGTCAAGAAGTAACCAGAAAGCTTACTTGCCAAACCCGATTTGATAAAACAATGGATATCTGTTATGGTACAATTAAGAGAGCATGTCAATCAATCAAGCTGCCTCCACGAGGATCCACAGACACAGGGAGTGCACTACGATTTGCACTTTGCCCGTGTCTGGTAACTACTACTAACCAATTGAAAAGTTTATGAACATTTGTGCAAAGAGGTAAAATGCTGCTTTTCAGGTTGTCGTGGCCGAGTGGTTAAGGCGATGGACGCAGGTTTGAGTCCTGCTGTCAACGAAAGGCATTGTTTAAGAGACAACCAACATTATTTCGGCATAACCGACATTTATTTTTCTTGCTTTACAACTTTTTAGGAATATTTCAACATACTTTTAAGGAAGTGAATATGACTTTTTATGTTTTTGTCGACATACTATCCTATGACTTTTTATGAAATTTTTCGACATACTAAACTATGACGTTTTATGAATTTTTGACATACTATACCATGACTTTTTATGAATTTTTGACATACTATATTATGACTTTTTATGAATTTTTGACATATTATACTATGACTTTTTATGAATTTTTAACATACTATACTATGACTTTTTATGAATTTTTGACATACTATACTATGACTTTTTATGAATTTTTGACATATTATACTATGATTTTTATGATTTTTTTGACATACTATAGTATGACTTTCATGATTTTTTTGTCATACTTAACTACGACTTTTTATGAATTTTTGACATACTATATTATAATTTTTTCTTTAAAAGTGGAATTAGCTCAAATGGTAGAGTGCTTGCTTAGCATGCGAGAGGTAGTGGGATCAATGCTCGCATTGTTCAGAGGACTTTAGATTCTTCTTGTTTTACAACAAGAACCATAAATCTGGACTTGTTACGACATACTATACTACAACTTTTTAGGAATATTTCGACATATTATACTATGACTTTTTGTGACTTTTTATGAATTTTTTGACAACTATACTATGAATTTTTATAAATATTTGTACATACAACAGTATGAGTTTTTATGTTTTTTTGACATACTTTAGCATACTTTACTTACAGGGGCGGCTGTCGCTCGGTGGTAGAGCGGTTGCCTGCCAATCGGAAGGTGGTTCGATCCCCGCCCCTGCAGTCATTGTCGAAGTGTCCTTGGGCAAGACACTGAACCCCGAGTTGCCCCCGGTGCTGCGCATCGGAGTGTGAATGTGTATGAATGTTTATCTGATGAGCAGGTGGCACCTTGTACGGCAGCCCCGGCCACAGTGTATGAATGTGTGTGAATGGTGAATGTATCCTGTAGATGTAAAAGCGCTTTGAGCAGTTGTTAAAACTGGAAAAGCGCTATATAAATACAGCACATTTACATTTACTTTACGACATACTACACTACGACTTTTTAGGAATATTTATACATACTATACTATGACTTTTTATGACATTTTAGGAATATTTTGACATATTATACTAAGACTTTTATGATTTTTTTTGTCATACTAAACTATGACTTTCATGATTTTTTTGACATACTATAGTATGACTTTTTATGAATTTTTCGACATACTATACTATGACTTTTTATGACATTTAATGAATTTTTGTCATACTATACTATGACTTTTATGATTTTTTTCAACATAATATGACTCTTTTTGAAAAGGGGGAATTAGCTCAAATGGTAGAGCGCTTGCTTAGCATGCGAGAGGTAGCGGGATCAATGCCCGCATTCTCCAGAGGACTTTAGATTCTTCTTGTTTTACAACAAGAACTATAAATCTGGACTTGTTACGACATACTATACCACGACTTTTTATGTTTTTGTCGACATACTATCCTATGACTTTTATGACTTTTTTGAGATACTAAACTATGACTTTCATGATTTTTCCGTCATACTATACTATGACATTTTATGAATTTTTGTCATACTAAACTATGACTTTTATGAATTTTTGACATGTTATACCACAACTTTTTATGAATTTTTGACATACTATACTCTGACTTTTTTTGAATATTTGTCATAATATACTATGACTTTTTTTGAATATTTGACATACTAAACTATGACTTTTATGAATTTTCGACACGTTATAATATGACTCTCATGATTTTTTTGTCATACTATACTATGACTTTTTATAAATATTTCGACATACTATACTATGACTTTTTAATGACATTTAATGAATTTTTGTCATACTATACTATGACTTTTATGAATTTTTTGACATACTACACTATGACTTTTATAATTTTTTTCAACATACTATGACTCTTTTTGGAAAGGGGAATTAGCTCAAATGGTAGAGTGCTTGCTTAGCATGTGAGAGGTAGCGGGATCAATGCCCGCATTCTCCAGAGGACTTCAGATTCTTCTAGTTTTGCAACAAGAACCATAAATCTGGACTTGTTACGACATACTATACTACAACTTTTTAGGAATATTTCGACATATTATACTATGACTTTTTGTGACTTTTTATGAATTTTTTGACAACTATACTATGAATTTTTATAAATATTTGTACATACAACAGTATGACTTTTTATGTTTTTTTGACATACTTTAGCATACTTTACTTTACGACATACTACACTACGACTTTTAAGGAATATTTATACATACTATACTATGACTTTTTATGACATTTTATGAATATTTTGACATATTATACTAATACTTTTATGATTTTTTTTGTCATACTAAACTATGACTTTCATGATTTTTTTGACATACTATAGTATGACTTTTTATGAATATTTCGACACACTATACTATGACTTTTTATGACATTTAATGAATTTTTGTCATACTATACTATGACTTTTATGAATTTTTTCAACATACTATGACTTTTTTTGAAAAGGGGAATTAGCTCAAATGGTAGAGCGCTTGCTTAGCATGCGAGAGGTAGCGGGATCAATGCCCGCATTCTCCAGGGGTCTTTAGATTCTTCTTGTTTTACAACAAATTAAATTTGGACTTGTTATGACATACTACACTAAGACTTTTTATGTTTTTGTCGACATACTATCCTATGACTTTTATGACTTTTTTGAGATACTAAACTATGACTTTTATGAATTTTTGACATGTTATACTACAACTTTTTTTGAATATTTGACATACTAAACTATGACTTATGAATTTTCGACACGTTATAATATGACTTTTATGATTTTTTGTCATACTAAACTATGACTCATGATTTTTTTGTCATACTCTACTATGACTTTTTATAAATATTTCGACATACTATAGTATGACTTTTTATGATTTTTTTGTTATACTAAACTGACTTTTAATGACATTTTATGAATTTTTGTCATACCAAACTATGACGTTTATGAGTTTTCTACATGTTATACTACGACTTTTTATGAATTTTTTACATACTATACTCTGACTTTTTATTACATTTTATGAATTTTTGTCATACTAAACTATGACGTTTATGAATTTTCTACATGTTATACTACGACTTTTTATGAATTTTTTACATACTATACTCTGACTTTTTATTACATTTTATGAATATTTTGTCACACTATACTAGGACTTATATGAATTTTTTACATGTTATACTATGACTTTTTTTGAAGATTTGTCATATTATACTATGACTTTTATGAATTTTGTGACATACTAAACTATGACTTTTATGAATTTTCGACATACTATACTATGACTTTTTATGAATATTTTGACGTACTATACTATAAGTTACTACGAGGCTTTGAATTTAATTAATTTGTGGATGAAAATATATTTCAAACTGAATCATTGTTTTTTTTGACACACACACACACAAGCACACGCACACAACAAGCACACACACACGCACACACACACGCACACACACTTTATGAATAAACCTCAGATAGTTCAACCTGTTTTATTAGGAAGTTGTTTTACACTCTTTCAAAGTAAAACATGCATGCAACAAAACCTAAATAAGGTGCTCGGGTTTGAAAACTGATGCAAAAATAAAAATAAAAACAAAACTGAGTTCTTCTGTTCTCCAACAAGAAATAAGGAGGAATAAAAGGATCTGTCTCTGTCTTCATGATATCAGGTTGGCAATAATGAGCCAATACCTTATTAAATTTTTTATCAACACCCTTCACTCTTTGCAATTTTGCTCTGACATTGTTTATTTTAGAAAATTGTAACCAGCATTAAGCGAGTAGTTTTAGGTCTGTGTGAATGTGGGCCGAGCATTTACCTCGGCTGAACTTGTGAACATCTCTTTGGCATATTCCCAGTCTGATCAAGTCCAGGTGCTGGAAAATCTGTGATTCACGTTTTGAGGGAATGGGATCTCCATGTGCTTTCTTACCAGAAAGTTTCTGGAGGTCCAAATGGCATCTTTGATGGCGGCCAGGGTGAGCCACTGATTTGCAAAGTTACATGCTGGTATCTGTTTCTTTGGCCTGACGGATGGACAGACGACCCAAAAGCATAATACTTCTTGCCAAGACATAACAAGAAACAAAAAAAGAGGCGGGGGAGACAGAGTTAAGCCCTGAAAGAATAGAGAACTACAGACAAAAGATGTGAAATAGTGCCAAGTGTGACCAGAAGAGTTGGAAAAAAACTAGAACTTTAAAGTACAAACCTTTCTTTAAGAAATCTTTATTGTGCTCACATTGAACCTCATTTCTAAAACGTGCATACGACCTAAAACCGGCGTAGGACGGGGGTACGCCGATTCCTACGTAAAGTTCAGCAATGTATGTGGAGTACATAGGTCTCCACATACATTGCTTTTATTAAGATTGAAGACCAAATTGTTAGTTTTTATGAGATTTTCCCAACCACTGAGAGTGCGTGCGTAGCCTCGTTGGCACAGTAGGCAGCGCGTCAGTCTCATAATCTGAAGGTTGTGAGTTCAATCCTCACGCGGGGTTAGGTGTTTTAAAAACTAACAAACAAAACTGATGCTGGAAATACAGTGACTTTCAGGTGTTTGAATACTGGCACATGCACATGAATGGAAGTTGTGATTCTGTGGTTATTTCTGAGATTGAGACAACGAAAGGCATTCTTTAAGGGTGCTAGCAAACCAATGACTCATTACAGGAAGCCACCTGTCTACATTAATGTATTTCTTAGCATTTATTTTCAGTCTGAGTTACAAGATTTGCAGTGAACGTTGTATTGTCCAGCAGAACAGCAACAGGTGTGTTACTTTTTGACTATGATTTATATCGTAGCAGTGCAAGCATTTTGCCCAGGTGAGATTTCCAGCCACCACAGTTGCATTTACAGGTTTTGAAGCCATAGACAACATTGACATTACATGTTTTACCCAGGTTTCTTCTTTTATTCAGTGATATTTCAATTTCCTTGCGGGAGTCATCCCAAAAGGATTAATAAAGATAAGTCTATGTCTATCTCGAAAAAAGTAGTACAAATCTGAAAATCTTCAGGAGATGTAGCTCAGTGGTAGAGCGCATGCTTTACATGTATGAGGACCTGGCATCTCCAGCAGGTATTATAGTAGAGTCTTTAAAAGAGCTGCAACAGATATTACCTCCTGTGGTAATCTGACTGGTAGGGTTATAGGACGTAGTGGTAGACTAAGACCTCCTGTGACACAAACTAAGCGGTCAGCTCTGTCTTTTATACCTCAGACTATCAGACAGCAAAACAAGCACTTTAAATGTACATTTTTTACAGTTTCTATTTTACCGTATTTATGTACTTGCACTGTAGTATATTTGTTGTATTATACTCTGGTTTTTATGGGTGTTACGGCGGGTATGAGCACTGTAGTTTCCATTTTTATGGACGAAATAAACTTGACATGCCATTAAGTTTACTCTACAGCAGGTGGAGACATTTCACGTCAGACACTTGCAGCAACTGACACTTTGTTAGACATCAACAGACTGGAAATAGACTTAAGTTGGCCAGTGATTGTTGCTTTTTCATCTTTGTTGTTATTTTTGTGTGCCTTTAATGTCACACATGTGGATATTATGAAATAAACTGCATAGAAAACTTTTTTAGGAAGTGTAAAGGTTCTGTGGTGTAATGGTTAGCACTCTGGACTCTGAATCCAGCAATATGAGTTCAAGTATCAGTGGAACCTGGTTTTTAAGCCACAGCACCGGTGAAAAAGATCAACCTTTCAACTTTCCACATCTAGTTTAAAGTAAGCTAACAGGTTTAATGTCCTTGGCCATTTAGACTGTAAACAGTACGTTTACATGGGGGCATGTTGAGGAGTCACCTGCTTGTTAATGTAATTGAAGGAGCTCCAAATTTGACAGTATTGACTGGAAGTGATAGGCTTTGAGTTACATGGGGGATACACACTTTGCATTCAGTCTCGTAATCACCATAAAAATTAGGGATCACTGAAATTTGAACTTGTCTTGTTGCAGTCAGAGTATACAGTGTTCATCCTGAATGGGCCAGTATAGTTCATCAGAACTGCTTGTTGATGGTCTTTTAGCTTTGGAACCCCCCTTTCCCCACAGCTTTCAATTATCAGATATGGGTGGGGGAGTGGGCACTGTGTCCAACCTTTTCTGTGTAAAAAAAAACACTAAAGACGTCTCTTGGATTAAAGACATAACCTCTGCGGAGAACCTTTTACCAAATCCAGGTGCCCTTGGCATAGTTCTGATCTTTTGGGGTTTGGATCAGGAACCAACACATCTGGACTCAATGTGGGCATTGTACGACAATATTTGACACATTTAGACCATAACGACAGTTATCAGTTTATTTCCCATCTGGCAGGTGTAATTGTGGACACAGTTGGACATTTTGAAGATAATTGCACAATATTGACCCAATTGTCAGTCTATTTCCCATCTGACAATCAGAAAGGGTGATGCAACAAGAAATTACCAGTCCAAACCATCGCGGTAAGCCTCACTGGGTGTCCAAACTAAAAGGATAAGAGGCAACTTGGTAGACTCCTTACTGATGTTTAAATCTGTACTCACAATGCCCTATTTTTTAACAACAGCCAATCACAAGTGTTACATGTGAATAATCATTGTGTGATTAATCAGGAAGCTCACATAAAAGATAGTTGCAAGGTCTACTAAATGTTTAACTTTACAACCCGTAAACTGTTGGAACCTTGGTCCTTCCTTCAAAATGTGAATTGAAGATATTCCAGTCCCTGGACATGTAAAGCAGAGCAGAGAAGCGTGCTGGGCCCATAACCCAGAGGTTGATGGATCGAAACCATCCTCTGCTAATTGTTATCTAGTCTACCACTACGTTCTATAATGCTACTAGTCAGATTACCACAGGAGGTAATATCTGTTGCAGCTCTTTTTAAGACTCTACCATAACACCTGCTGGAGATGTCATGTCCTCATACATGTAAAGCATGAGTTCTACCACTGAGCTAAATTTTTTTCTGAGATAGACTCAGACTTATCTTTATTAATCCTTTTGGGATGACTCCCGCAAGGAAATTGAAATATCACTGAATAAAAGAAGAAATCTGGGTAAAACATGTAATGTTAATGTTGTAAATGGCTTCAAAACCTGTAAATGCAACTGTGGTGGCTGGAAATCAAACTTGGGCAAAATGATTGCACTGCTATGGTAAAAATCATAGTCAAAAAGTAACACACCTGTTGCCTTTCTGCTGGACAATACAACGTTCACTGCAAACGTGGTAACACAGACTGAAGCTATTCTGGGACATGAATGCACACAAATGGAAAGATAAAGGAGAGAGGAGCTCAGTGTGTCAAAGGAAGTCCCCCGGCAGTCTAAAACTATCACAGTGTAATTAAGAAAGACAGGGTAAAGAGAGGAGCCTGGTTGGGCTAGAACTCTCCCCTGCTGGATTGAGCTGTACTGCACCGCCTTCCTCTAGTTTTATATTGTGTTATGTTTACTCTTAAATGTGATGAGGGTGTCTGCGTAAACTTAAGTACACAAGGTCAGACCAGACGTGAGAATTTTTGCAGCCTACGCTCACGTTCAAATTGATAAATGCCGAACTTTGGGTGGGAATCGGCGTACGCCCGTCCTACACCTGTTTTAGCACATTTCATAAATGAAGGCCCATGTCAACACAATAAAGATTTCTTGAAGAAAGGTTTGTCTTTTATAGTTCTAGTTTTTTTCCAATTCTTCTGGTCACACTTACTCTCTCTGGTTGCACTATTTCACATCTTTTGTCTGTAGTTCTCTATTCTGTCAGGGCTTAACTCTATCTCCCCCACCTCTTTTTTTATTCTTGTTATGTCTTGGCAAGAAGCAATATGCTTTTGGGTCATCCGTCCATCTCTACATCCGAATCAGAAATTCTTTATTGATCCCCAAACATAAAATCTGGAAAAAAATGCTCCTTCGAGCCAGATTTGAACCAGCGACCTAAGGATTTCAATTTTATGCCTCTACAGTCCTCCGCTCTACCAACTGAGCTATCGAAGGGAGATAACGAATGCCTAAGCATTTCTTGATTTTTCTCTACAGAAAACAATTAAACTTTCACCGGAGACTAAACTTTGATTCAGTTTGCAGCCTTCAGTCTTTATTCTATATACAGAGTCTTAATTCCAGCCAAATTCCTCCCTTGCTGTAACAAGAAACTTCTACTACAGTTTGGCGTCACAAACAGGATTTCAAGGAGGAATCAGAAAGGGACTCCACCGGTGACTGATGAGGGCGTGCATCCAGGGATCTGATGATCACCTGCCTCTAAACCTCGCCAAACATCTTTGAGAGAGAGAGGGTCAGAAAGCTCCCCTGATTCCACTCTGAAATCCAAACGACAAGGAAGCAATTTCAAACAGCGGGGTAAGTTAAAGTTTCAATTCTGTTGGATAAATTATTTAAATTGGACATTGAGACGGTTTGTGAGACAAATATTGACTGTGATTTAACTGAGGGATTCGGTGAAAGTTATCTTTTGTTTTGTAAAACTTTGGGTTGTGTACAAAACAGGAGAAAAGAGAAGGTATTTTTTTTTCAATTCTTCTGGTCACACTTGGCACTATTTCACAACTTTTGTCTGAAGTTCTCTATTCTGTCAGGGCTTAACTCTGTCTACCCAAAATCTTCTTCTTTTTTCTTGTTATGTCTTGGCAAGAAGTTATTATGCTTGTGGGTCGTCTGTCCATCTCTACATCAGAATCAGAAATACTTTATTTATCCATGAAGGGAAAAGAGGGTTCCTTCGAGCCGGATTTGAACCAGCGACCTAAGGATTTCAACTTCATACCACTACAGTCCTCCGCTCTACCAACTGAGCTATCGAAGGGCACCAACATGTATGAAAGCACTTCCTATTCTTGTGAATGTGATGACACAGGACCAAATTTTGCAAAAACATTCACAAGAACTCATAAATCAATGATGAGAAAACCATCCTCTGCTAATCTCCTTTGCTGGTGACACAATGGTAGACAATCAGAAGGGTGATGCAACAAGAAATTATGGCCCTCAACCTGATTTCCATGGTGAGATAAATCATAATCTAACTGCTGTAATTGTTGACAGCACCGTGAAAAGTAATGTTCTTGAGGAAAATCATGTTCTGGCAGTTTATTTTGACAAATCGACATCCACTACCCTCAAGTCATGCTGTCTTTCCAGTGATGTGATTGGTAAGTGGTTGGGCTGTATACAGGTTTTAATCATATCCATCGGTTTAAAGATGCTCACAAAACGCTTTACTTGCAATCGCGTTTCTCGCGCACATTCATGTCCTCTTAAATACAAAGAACTGCTAAGTTCTTTATTCCCAATATCAACTCTCGGACATTAGTTCCAAATGAAAACAATTGTTGTCAGAAGTGGGATTTGAACCCACGCCTCCAGAGGAGGCCGCGACCTGAACGCAGCGCCTTAGACCGCTCGGCCATCCTGACTGATTCAACAAATTTCCAATAAGACCTGTTTAAAAGATTATGATTTAGTAAATTAAACATGTCATGATATAGTTTCTCAGTCATCCATGTCATAGTTAACAAGGGAAGGTTTCTCAACTGTCAGCCCAAATATATGGGCGTTCATGGAGACATGGAAGAAAGTCACCAGGGTGGCAATGTGTTTGACAATGGCAATACATTGCACGGGATGTGAAGACAATGTGCAATACAGGCCAAATCCTATGGTGGGAATCAAGATCTACCAATGTTTCTGTCTACAATGTCCACCTGAATCCAGAAATGTCCCTGCCAGATGGGAAATAGACTGACAATTGGGTCAACATTGTGCAATTATCTTCAAAATGTCCAACTGAGTCCACAGATATACCTTCCAGATGGGAAATAAACTGATAACTGTCTTTATGGTCTAAATGTGTCAAATATTGCCGTACAATGCCCACATTGAGTCCAGATGTGTCCCTTTTGGTTCTTGATCTATGCTATTACCCCAAAGTTCACAACTAGGCCGAGGGCAACTGGACTTGGTAAAATGTTCTCTGCAGATTTTTTGTCCCTTATACAAGAGACTTCTTTTGTTGTTGTTTTTACACAGAAAGGGTTGGACACAGTGCCCACTCCCCCACCCATATCTGACAATTGAAAGCTGTGGGGAAAGTGGGGTTCCAAAGCTAATAGACCATTCAACAAGCAATTCTGATGAACTATACTGACCCATTCAGGATGAGCACTGTATACTCTGACTGCAGCAACACAAGTTCAAATTTCAGTGATACCTAATTTTTATGGTGATTACGAGACTGAATGCAAAGTGTGTATCCCCCATGTTTCTCAAAGCCTATCACTTCCAGTCAATACTGTCAAATTTGGAGCTCCTTCCGATTACATTAACGACCAGGTGACTCCTCAACATGCCCCCACCAACGTACTGTTTACAGTCTAAATGGCAAGGACCTGTTAGCTTACTTTAAACTAGATGTGAAAAGTTGATCTTTTTCACCTATACTGTGGCTTGAAAACAGGTTCCACTGAGATTTGAACTTAGATCGCTGAATTCACAGTGCAGAGTGCTACCCATTATACCATTGAACCTTTAAAAGTGTTACAAGGGTTTGCTAGGCAGTTTCTTTCATAATATCCACATGTGTGATATTACAGTTTTTTTGGATTGCTTACACACTAAAGTTAAAAGTAGTACACTATTAGCAAAACCTTACACTCAAGAAGCAAAAGATCAGCCCATATTTGCACAACTATAAGCACATTGTCAACCTCACACTTGTTGCAAAACTCTACACACAGTGATTTGCAAAACACTAAACACACTTAACATACATTACACACAAAAATCTATTATGAAGTCACTTCCTTGCAATACCAAAGCACTGACTGTCAAATTACCGCACCTTCCAACCAATTGATTCAACACAGTCATCAGGTGTGCAAACACTTGTTTGCTTAATTGGAGACACACCAATCAGGTGTGTAAGCACTATAAAAAGCAGCAGGTGAGTTCATCGGTCTTCAAGCACAATTGAAAGAGTCAGAGAAATAGTAAGGTCGAGGTCGAGGTCGAGGTCGAGGTCGAGGTCGAGGTCGAGGTCGAGGTCGACAAGGAGGAGGAGAAGGACAAGGAGGAAGAGGAGGAAGGGGAGGAAGAGGAATCAACAGAGGAGGAATCAACGGAAGAAGAAGAGATGGAGGCCATGCTGGAGGTAGAGGAAGAGGAAGAGGAAGAGGAAGACGAGAAGGTGCTCAAAGAGGACCGAATCTGACAAATGAGATCCGTGCAACACTGGTTGACCACGTTGTCAACCACGGCCTGACGCTGAGGGAGGCTGGACTGCGAGTACAGCCAAATCTAAGCCGATACACAGTGGCAAGTGTGATAAGAACATTTCGACTGGAAAATAGGTATTGTAAAAATATCATCACATCAAAAACATCTGCACGGTTTCAGCAACTGCTTACAGTACTGTATTCTATGCACTATCAGCACTTCTGTTACCTTTTCCTGTGAAATGACTGTACTATTGTTTACTGTTTTTTTCTCTACATAGGATTGAGGGTCAGGGACGACGAGGGGGAAGGCCTCCTATGTTCACAGAACAGCGAGAGGGACATAGTAAACATGGTTTTGGCCAACAATGCTATAACCCTCAATCAGCTCCAAGCTAACATTGTCAATAACCACGTCGGTTTCAACAATATCCATCAGGTCTCAACATCAACACTGGCACGCATCCTAATAAAAAACCATATTCAAATGAAGCAAATTTATCGAGTGCCTTTCGAGCGCAATTCCGAAAGGGTGAAACGACTGCGGCATGATTATGCAGAGGTATGTATTCACCTAAGCATTGTGATCTTGCATACTGTCTCATAATCTTTTACTGTACTGTAATATGTATACTAGATCTACACTGAACACAATTTTGCCTGACACTGTTCTTCAGAGAGTTTTACAAATGGATGGAGAGGAGATCCAGCATGAGTTCATTTACGTAGATGAGGCTGGGTTCAACCTGACGAGAACACGAAGGAGGGGAAGAAACATCATTGGCCACAGGGCTATAGTCAATGTCCCAGGGCAACGTGGGGGTAATAGAACACTCTGTGCAGCCATTACACAGAATGGGGTCCTCCACCGCCATGCCCATATGGGCCCTTACAACACAGCACTCATACTTACATTCTTGGACCAATTGCACAACATAACAGCAGCAGATCAAATCGATCATATGCAATACATTGTTGTCTGGGACAATGTCTCTTTTCACCGCTCTGCTCTGGTTCAGAACTGGTTTCAGCAACATCCACATTTCACCGTACAATATCTTCCACCATACTCTCCATTTCTCAACCCTATAGAAGAGTTTTTCTCGGCATGGCGGTGGAAGGTATATGATCTCCGTCTCCAGGCTGAGGTACCCCTCATCCAAGCCATGGAGGAGGCCTGTGACCAGATGGAGGTAGCAGCAATACAAGGATGGATTCGTCATTCAAGACGTTTCTTTCCAAGGTGTCTTGCTAATGACAACATTGCCTGCGATGTTGATGAAATTCTCTGGCCAGATCCAGCTAGGCGAAGAGACAATGTCTAGTTTTGTTTTTTTGTTTTTACAGTAAACTTACAGTACAATACGTAAAGTGACATTTTGTTACCGTATTATGAATCTCCATGTCAACATTTTGGGCGTGTTGAGAAATAAATGAGTTTCTTCAGTCTGCAACATTGGTCTTGTGTAGTGTTTGGTGAATTTACATTATATTTGTACTTTGTTGATGGTAGCCAGCTCTAATCATAGGGAAGTAGAAGTGCTAAAAGTGTTTTAGGTTTATCACAGCAGAGTGGAACTCGTGCAAACAGAGTATAGTAATGTGAAACGTGTGTGTTTCATATGGTAACAAAGTGTGGTTTTTAGACATAAGTGTATAGTTTTTACAAGAGTGTTTAATTATGCAAAGGATCTGTAGTGTTGTGCTAATTGAGTGTAGTGTTTTGAAAACACGGGCCCTGTTTTGAAAATCGTGCTTAAGCAATCCAAAAAAACTGTAATGAAAAAGAAAGTTGATGTGTTTATTAGGGGTGATCCGAGTACCCGGCTGAAACGAGTATCCGGTACGGATAGAGCACTTTTGCGGAGTACAAGTATTATTCGAGTAATATGAGTCAATATCCGTGCTCGGATTGAATAAAACTCCTCAACTGGCCGCGCAGCGTTCTGTGATAATCACAGCGCCCCCCCCGCCTACAAACCCGCTCGGATCAATCACACACACACAGAACATGGAGAAATGCGCTCTCTCTCTCTCTCTCTCTCTCTCTCTCTCTCTCTCTCTCCTCTCTCCTCTCCCTCTCTCTCTCTCTCTCTCTCTCTCTCTCCTCTCTCTCTCTCTCTCTCTCTCTCTCTCTCTCTCTCTCTCTCTCTCTGCTCTGGTCTGGATCTGTTCCGTTAACGTTTAGGGTTTCTTCAGCTTCAGGTTTGTTTTTTAACTTCGGTTTGTAGTCCTTACATAGTAACCAGTAGATTTCTGGTGAACGTGGGGTTTGTAGTCCTTACATAGTAACCAGTAGATTTCTGGTGAACGTGGGGTTTGTAGTCCTTACATAGTAACCAGTAGATTTCTGGTGAACGTGGGTGGGGTTTTGTAGTCCTTACATAGTAACCAGTAGATTTCTGGTGAACGTGGGTTTGTAGTCCTTACTAGTAACCAGTAGATTTCTGGTGAACGTGGGTTGGGTTTGTAGTCCTTACATAGTAACCAGTAGATTTCTGTGAACGTGGGGTTTGTAGTCCTTACTAGTAACCAGTAGATTTCAGGTGAACGTGGGGTTTGTAGTCCTTACATAGTAACCAGTAGATTTCTGGTGAACGTGGGGTTTGTAGTCCTTACATAGTAACCAGTAGATTTCTGGTGAACGTGGGTTTCAGACACGCTGCTTGGTTTAAAGGAAACTCCCGTTGTGTCTCTGCCATCGGAGATTTTTTTTTTTTTAACTGCCAGCTGCAGTTCATTATGTCATCATCACTATTCATTATGTCATCAACTTTCTTTTAGATTAATGCATATACTAATTAAGTTAATTTTTGATTTATCATCACTATTCATTATGTCATCATCACAATTCATTATGACATCAACTTTCTTTTATATTAATGCATATACACATCAATTTTCTTTTTGATTAATGCACATACACATCAACTTTCTTTTTAATAAATGCATATACACATCAACTTTCTTTTAGATTTATGCATAAACACATCAACTTTTTTTTAAATAACTGCATATATACATTTTGATTGAAAGACAAGAACTCATCAATAGAATTTGAAATAAGTTCGCAAAATTCTTTGTCTGCCAATAGAAGAGAGTTAAATCTCCAAAGAGGTGGGCTACGTTTATAGGTAGAAAGTTGAATATCTAATAATAAAGGTGAATGGTCAGATATTACAATACCTAAATAGTCAGAGGAAATTACACCTGCATTAGGCGTACTGTCAATAAAAAAGTAATCAATCCTAGAATATGAATGATGCACCTGGGAAAAGAAAGATAATTTTTTAATGGTGGGGTTACGAGATCTCCATGGACCAACAAGACCATTCCGTCTCCTAAAATCAGAGAATGTTATAGACATAGCAGATTGAGTCAGATTTCGAGGATTAGAACAATCCAAGATTGGGTCAAAAACACAAATAAGATCCCCACCGAAGATCAGCAGGTGTGTATTCAAGAAGGGAATTACTCAGCAATCTGTTAGCGAATTCAACATCATCGAAGTTTGGGGCATTTACATTTACAAACAAACCCTCTTTTGTGAAAAAGTACCAGCAACCATGAGGTATCTGCCATTCCTATCAGCAACAACATCAGTGGATGAGAACTGAACTTTCTGCTAACTAAAATGGCGACTCCTCTAGCTTTTGAATTAAAATTTGAGTGGAAAACTTGAGCCACCCAGGGCAATGTAACCTACGGTGATCTTTGAAACATTCTGTAACAATGAAATCTGCACACAATGGCTCGTGGACCATCACCAGGCTTGGGTTTGGGTTGGAGGGTCCGGTGGGACCTGTCCAAAAGAGGCTCTTTTTCCAGACCCAACGCTTCCTTCAGTAAGGCGGCTACACATAACTGCACATATACATAAAATCTATTTTTGATTAATGCATATACACATTCATTGTCATCATCACTATTCATTATGTCATCATCACTATTCATTATGACATCAACTTTTTTTATAGATAATGCAATACACATCAACTTTCGTTTTGATAAATGCATACACACATCAACTTTCTTTTAGATTAATGCAAATACTCATTAACTTAATTTTTATTAATGCATAAACATATCAACTTCTTTTAGATTAACACATATACGCATCAACATTCTTGATATTACTGCATATACACATCAACTTTCTTTTAGATTAATGCATATACACATCAACTTTCTTTTTGAATTATGCATAAATACATCAACTTTTTTTAGATTTATGCATATACACATCAACTTCTTTTAGATTTATTCATATACACATCAAATTTCTTTTAATAAATGCATATACACATTCATTATGTCATCATCACTATTCAATATGACATCAACTTTTTTTATAGATTATGCATATACAGATTACTTTCTTGTTATTATATCATCACTTCATATGTCATCAACATTCTTTGATATTACAGTATTTCTGAGTTGCTAAACACATTTTTTGAACATTTCTCTCGCTTTCCCAAAACCTTAACACAAATCACCAACTTAAGCTACACTGTCAAAACCTTTGACTTGTCTTGCTATATCAAACAATTGCTTCAGAACTATGTTATCTTTACCCAAAACCAAACACTGTTTTCAGATATCACACACATCCAGCTAATGCATAAACACTACACAGCAGTCATTACACACTACAGAGATAAATGCAAAACACTGCACTCAAAGCAGAGCAGGGGAAAAATTTGATATATTATGAAGTGCTTGCACAATCCTGCACACAAATAGTCACAAACAAAATATGCAGCAGATAGATAGCAATGTCTTGGAATCATTCTGCCTCAGCATCATGCCTCTGGGCATGGTCAGGCCACAGGACCTCATCAACATCACAGGCAATCCTGTCCCTTGCTAAACAACGGGGAAAGAATCCTTTAGCATGACGAATCCAACCTTGAATCGATTCCACTCCAATGTTGTCACATGCTGCATCCATTGACTGAAGGAGATTTTCCTGTGCATAAGGAGTTCTGTCATAGACCTTCCACCTCCATGCAGAAAAAAATTCTTCAAGGGGATTAAGGAAGGGCGAGTATGGTGGGAGGCACACATTTATAAAACGTGGGTTATTTTCAAACCACTCACGGATTCTAGGACCACAGTGAAAGTTCACATTGTCCCAGATTACCACGTACATGGGATGCTCTGCCTGCTCATCACCTCTCTCTTCACGTCTCAGTAATGCTTCCTGTAGAGCATACAGAAAGGTTATAAGATGGGCAGTGTTGTAAGGTCCTAAAGTCACATGGCGGTGAATAACCCCGTAGCTGCTGATGGCAGCACATATGGTCACGTTGCCACCACGCTGCCCTGGCAACTCTACAATGGCTCGTTGACCAATAATATTGCGGCCTCTCCTTCTCCTCTTGGTGAGATTGAAGCCAGCTTCATCCAAGAAGATGCACTCATGAGGCCTCTCCATGGAATCCAGTTGAAACATTCTCTATAGAATGAGAAAAAGTTCATTTTTGATATAACGTAAATGACATAGCATTCCAGGCTTCATGACTCTGTATACATGTGCTGCATTACATTCAACACAGTAAAGATGTACAGTAACTCAATAGTGCTTTATAATCTCTGGACATTACGTATTACTTACTTGTACATATTGATATCGTAGCTCTTTTACCCTCTCAGAATTTCTCTCAAATGGTACTCTGTAGACTTGTTTGAGACTTATCAGGTTGCGTTTCAGGACACGGTCAATTGTGGAGAGACTCACACTGTTGATTCCTTCAAAGTTCTCGTTGTCTTCCTCAACTCGCTGTTGTATTTCTCGCAGACAAATGAGATTATTTTGAAGGACCATATTGACAATAATGGTCTCCTGCTCTTGTGAGAATATACCTCTCCTTCCACCGGCATGTGGCAGTCTTTCAATTCTAGCAAATAAAACATCTTGTTAGAATTGTACAGACAGACCTAATGCAATGTAACCAAATATGTAAAATACATAAAATATATATTTTTAGGGAAGGCCAAATAATGCACTATTTAGACACATATTTGCTTGTGTAACATTGCTGTGGGTGTAATATCAATAAATATGACATTATTATGTTATTAGTGGCATAAGTAAATGTCATGAGAGCAAAACGTCTTGACTTTTTTGGAAAAAATGCATGTATTTTGTCAACTGTATAAGTTATAATGGTTATTTCTTCACAGTGTGACTCCCAAGACATATGAGAAGTGTTTTAGAATGAAAAATGGCTTAGGTTTTACTTATATGTCTGTGATATCAATACATATCTGGAAGATTCATTTATTATTTATTTATTTATTCATCTTTAAGGCCCTACAACCATTTTTAACATGCAAGTGACCTCACTGAAACCCAAATATTCCAATAACCCAGTTTGTCCTAAAAAAAATGATGTTCATATCTTGACTGTAGACAACAGGGTTAATGTTTTACGAGCTTTTATATAAAATAAATCCAGACGGAAATTAAACTGTAAAAATGGCCTCAGGGCCAAGAGCGTTAACAAGTATAATATTACTGAAATGTAATTAGCAATGCGTTATATTACTGTGTTAAAGCAAAAAAGAATACATCACTTTATTTGCGTTACTTTTGTAACACTTTACTCCCAAATCTGCCAGTCAGTATACTGTATGTTTAGCTTATACAAGGTAAAAGACAAATTAAGACTTAACAGGGTAGCTGCTCGTGGAGGTGCTGTGGCTTAGTTGGTTAAAGTGCCTGTCTAGTAAACAGGAGATCCTGGGTTCAAATCCCAGCAGCACCTTGTTGTTAGAGAGATTACCTCATTTGGCATATCATCATCATGTCAACCCAATCCCTGTTAAAGTACCCTGGTAGCAAATGAAAATGGCATGTTACATTTACACAGAAACACTAATAACATGCCCTCAAGGTGTTCTATTTGCCTGATAGCTAATGAAATTAATTAATAAATGCGCTACTTTGGCTCCATTACAGTTCTGTGTCAGTCAACTGCTCCATTTCACTCACCACTGAGTCAGACTTAATGCCCCGCCCACAACAACATCTGATTAGCAGGCAACTTAAAAACAAGTACAGGTAATCTCTGCAACAACAAGGTGCTGCTGGGATTTGAACCCAGGCACTTCTGCTGACTAGACAGGCACTTCAACCAACTAAGCCACAGCACCTCTGGGGATGAACACGGATGCATGGCCATTATGGAGGTACTCGGTTTAAACAACTGAGGTGGTTGGGTCATCTGGTAAGGAGGGCCTCCGTAGAGAGCTGGTCCAGGCACGTCCAGCTGGGAGGAGGCCTCGGGGAAGACCCAGGACTAGGTGGAGAAAGTACATCTCCAACCTGGCCTGGGAACGCCTCGGGATCCCCCAGTTGGAGCTGGTTTATGTGGCTCGGCAAAGGGCAGTTTGGGGTCCCCTGCTGGAGCTGCTGGACAAAGATGGATGGATGGAGGGAACCCTTTTCACTAGCTCAGTGTATTCTTGCAAGACGGGCTTAGTTGCAGGAGGCGCTGTAGCTTAGTGGTTAAAGCGCCTGTCTTGTAAACAGGAGATCCTGGGTCCAAATCCCAGCAGTGCCTGGTCGTCACGGTATGAAGTGTTACCACATGGTTGCCGATACTTAACGTGTGCAACCCAGTTATTGCCTGATTTTTTTAGATCACTAAAGTGACATGTGATGTTGTATTGTACCCTAACATTACATGTGTCCATGTAGTTGCATATCCCAATATAGTCAACTAATATCAAATAATAAATGTATTAATTTTTATTACAGCAGCATCGAAGATGTTAAAATCACACAGTCAGCGCCCAAAGTGCCTTGGCCTGTAAAGTTCATGTTCATTTCACCTCTGACCTCAGTCAGCATCACATGCACCTGAAACCCCACCCAACAGTGATGTCACAGGGTCCTGGTGTACACCTGGGCCACGTTCAGCCCAACAACAAGGTTTAAAAGCATTAAAAAATGGGTCCAATCCATTTCACTTTAGATATTTATTGCCCCTCAACAACGCCACAATTGGGCAAATTATATAATGCTTGTTAAGCACTATAGCAAAAACAAATAACAAATATATACACTCTTTGTAGTGCAGATAACATAAACATTAACTGATAATGAGGCACTGCTGGGATTTGGACCCAGGATCTCCTGTTTACAAGACAGGTGCTTTAACCACTAAGCTACAGCGCCTCCTACAGGTTTATGTGTCATGCAAGATTACAATGAGCTAGTGACCAGGGTTCCAACCATCCATCCATCTTTGTCAAGCAGCTCCAGAGAGAGCTATAGAGAGAGAGTCTTCCGCTGAAGGCTCTACCACATGACTGTGTTTCACCAATCAAACGTCGTTGTGCAGTCACGTGACCATACTCGATCTCAGGATACTCAATCTTTACTTTATTCAAGAAACTCATGCTTCAGAAGCAGACGCGTCATTTTGGAGGAGTCAATGGGGAAGAGATGCGTAGTTTTAGGTAATAGGTCGGCAGGGGTCGCTATACTGCAGGGAAAGTTCAAGGAACCATCCTCTGCTATAGGATTTAGTAGAGAATAGTTTTGATCCATTGGCCTCTGGGTTATGGCCCAGCACGCTTCCGCTGTGCTATTCTGCTCTGCTGTTTGCACTTAGGGTAACATGTAACATGTAAAGCAGGAGCTCTACCACTGAGCTACATACCCTGAAGATTTTCAGATTTGTTGACTTTTTTCTGAGACAGACTCAGACTTATCTTATTAATCCTTTTGGGATGACTTACCGCAAAGAATTGAAATACTACAGAATAAAAGAAGAAACTGGGTAAAACATATAATGTTAATGTTGTACAGTATGTTGTATATGGTTTCAAAACATGGCGGTGGCTGGAAAGTGAGCCTTGGCAAAATGCTTGCACTGCTATGGTGTAAATCTAGTCGAAAGTAAACACATCTGTTGCCCTTCTGCTGGACAATACAACACTCACTGCAAATCTTGTAACACATCTGGGCATTGAGAAATGCACTGGTGGAGACGGGTTGCTTCCAGTACCTATGAGATAATACAATATTGTTTATGAAGCCACAAACTATGTAGGGTGTTGTTTTAATGCCCCGGATCCCTAACAGGGGGTATATCTCCTTCAATGTTGAGTTAGTTTTCTGATCGGTTAAGATTTCTATGGGGACCCCTACCCGGGAAAAATGTTGAAGTAAACTATTGGCCACTTGTCTAGCCTTGGTGTTTCTGAGGGGGAAAGCCTCTGGGTAACGTGTTGCATAATCACAAATCACTACGATGTAGTGGTGACCTGCCCTACTCCTACTGTTAAGGAGTTTAGATCGGTGGTTAGAGTCACCTGCTGCCTCCATGTCCCTGCTCGACACCCTCTGCTACAATACTCTAGTCTCTTCTCTCTCTGTCTGTCTCTTTCTCTCACCCCCAACCAGTTGAGGCAGACGCCCCCCCCCACCGTCTTAAAGAATGCCTTTCCTTGTCTCAATCTCAGAAATAACCACAGAATCACAACTTCCATTCATGTGCTTGTGCCAGTATTCAACCACCTGAAAGTCGCTGTATTTCCAGTATCAGTTGTGTTTTTTTGTTTTTAAAATTTCTACCCCGTGTGAGGGTTGAACTAACAACCTTCAGATTATGAGACTGACGCACTGCCTGCTGCGCCAACGAGGCTACGAAAGCAGTCTCGATGGTTGGGAAAATTTCGTAAAATTTGGTCTTCAATTTTAATAAAAACAATGTATGTGGAGACTTATGTACTCCACATACTTTGCCAAACTTTGCGTAGGAATCGGCGTACGCCCGTCCCACGCCAGTTTTAGGTCGTATGCACGTTTCATAAATGAGGGCCAATGTGACCACAATAGAGAGTTCTTGAAGAAAGGTTTGTACTTGTGGACGTTCTAGTTTTTTTCCAACTCTTCTGGTCACACTTGGTACTATTTCATAACTTTTGTCTGTAGTTCTCTATTCTGTCAGGGCTTAACTCTGTCTCCCCCGCCTCTTTTTTTGTTTCTTGTTATGTCTTGGCAAGAAGTATTATGCTTTTGGGTCGTCTGTCCATCCGTCAGGCCAAAGAAACAGATACTAGCATGTAACTTTGCAAATCAGTGGCTCACCCTGGCCGCCATCAAAGATGCCATTTGGACCTCCAGAAACTTTCTGGTAAGAAAGCACATGCAGATCCCATTCCCTCAAAACCTGAATCACAGATTTTCCAGCACCTGGACTTGATCAGACCCAGAATATGCCAAAGAGATGTTCACAAGTTCAGCCGAGGTAAATACTCGGCCCACATTCACACAGACCTAAAACTCCTCACTTAATGCTGGTTACAATTTTCTAAAATAAACAATGTCAGAGAAAAATTGCAAAGAGTGAAGGGTGTTGATAAAAAATTTTAACAAGGTATTGGCCCATTATTGCTTCAGTAGACTGCTTCAAGATTCTTTGAGGTAAGCAGGAAGCTCACATAAATGATAGTTGCAAGGTCTACCAAATGTTTAACTTTGCAACCCAAAAGCTGGTGGAACCTTGGTTGCCACTGTCCCTCAAAATGTAAATCCCAGAATTTTCCT
The DNA here is from genome assembly GCF_008692095.1 of Etheostoma spectabile. Taxonomy (NCBI): domain Eukaryota; kingdom Metazoa; phylum Chordata; class Actinopteri; order Perciformes; family Percidae; genus Etheostoma; species Etheostoma spectabile. The sequence continues at coordinate 7,606 of NW_022602583.1, read as the reverse complement.
TCCCCTGATTATAGACAGCAGAGCAGAGTGGCGCAGCAGAAGCGTGTTTGGCTCATAACCCAGAGGTTGATGGATCAAAACCATCCTCTGCTGATGCAGGTCCCTTGATGTAATACAAGTAAATGCTTAAGACCCTGACAGATTGTAGCTGGATTTCGTTGATGGAAAATTGCTAGCAGTCTGTGTTTCATGGCTCGTTGGTCTGTGGGTATGATTCGCGCGTTGGGTCCTATAGGTTGCTGATGAGACCACTTTGCATGGATTAAATAATCCGGTTTATTTATTGAGTGTGATGGAAAAGAGTGTCATCGGCGTGGCAAATTCATCACGATTTTACTATCACTTTTTACTGACAAAATCAAGTCTGTGTTTTGGTAAAAATATTTTGTATCAAATGAGATCAGGAAACTGACTCATTCACTGGAGCCGTGAAAAGACCCCATGACAATCTACCTGACCATAGTCTTTCAAGTCAGTGACAAATCCAAGCTGCATTTCCTTTTTCCCAAAATTCAAGTTCCAATGTTGGTAAAATGTTTTGCTTCAAAAGTAGTCTTTCGTCCAATGTAATCAGAAAGCTCAATCTGGCAGTGGAGCCATAAAAACACTACATGCCAAACAATACTTAACAATTGCCTTTCTAGTCACTGACTGGTCACACGTACTTGATGGAAAATTGTAATTGCTAATTGCTGAAAGTGGTTTTACGTGGCTCGTTGGTCTAGGGCAGGGGTCAGCAACCTTTACCACTCAAAGAGCCATTTGGACACGTTTCACACAGAAAAGAAAGCACTGGGAGCCACAAAACCCTTTTGAAATTTTAAATTAAATAACACTGTATATAACTTTTTTTGCCTTTGTGCTATGTATAAACAAACTATACTGTGTTACAATTATGAAATCAATGAACAACTGCAGGGAAAATAAATTTCTGCATACAACAAAACATTTTTAACTACAAAAAAAAGACGTTGTGTTGAACGTTAAATAAAACACTCAATGTCTATTTGAGTCCTTGTAGTAATGAAACAAAACACCGAACTTAAATTATCCACTGGCAGTAAACAAAATGCCGTCCTCTCTCTGCATGCCGTCATCCTTTTACCGGCGCCGTGCAGTCAGCCGTCAACCTGAATAATAAAATGTCTATTTCACTGAACAATGAAAAAATGTGAATATTTGCAAAATATAGGCAATTAAAATACTGATCATACTTGGTCAATGTGATTTCTCCTCCTGAACCTCAGCGCACAGCGTCTGCACATCGGGGCTGTACGCGGTCACCTTCATCTTCACACAGGACTCTAAGCTGTCATCTGTGAGGCGTGGGCGGTGTTTGTTTTTAATAAAGTTCATGTTGGAGAACACCTGCTCGCATACATATGTGGATCCAAAGATCGACAGGACTCCAAGTGCATACTTTTCATGTTGACATAAATGTCGGGGATTGCATTCCAGGTTTCAAACACAAGTTGGTCTGGTTTGGGGAGGTTTTCAATATCACGCCATTTGTGATTCTGAGCAAGAACAGCCTTCTGACGTGAAACATCTTCAAGGTCCGCTGTCAAGCGCTTGAACTTAGACACCCACATTTCTTTGTCGGCTATGTCTGCCAGTTCCATCTCAAGATCAGGTGGACTCACCCCTGGAATGCTGTCATATTCAACAGGGATGGATCGAGGCTTAGGGGAGTGACAGGGAAGGATAATGTGGGTTTTTCCTCTCTGAACTCACTGAATCGTTTCCCGAACGATGTTTGCATTGCGATGACTGCAGAATGTAAAATTCTAATTGATCATGTGAGCTTCTCTGAACTCTCTCAAACTGGGGAAGTGTGACAGTGTGCCTTTCTGTATATCTCTGGCAAGCACCGTCAACTTGCGCTCGAATGCCAAACCTCCTCCAACATGTGCCGGGCTGTGCGTCCTTTACCCTGAAGAGCTGTGTTCAGGTGCGATGTCATGTCTACCAAGAAGTGAGCTTTTCGAGCCACACTGGCTGTTCTAGCTCAGGAAATGGAGCCCTTTGCTGCCCAGGAAGGTTTTCACTTCTCCAGACATGCCACAAAGCGTTTCAGCGCCTCGCCTGTGGGCAGCCACCGGACTTTGTTGTGCAGCAGGAGATCAGAATACGTGCTTTCCAGCTCGTCCAGTAACGAACGGAACTGACGGGGATTTACACCTTTCGCCATTATTTTGCTCACAATCTGAATGACAACATTCATGACTTCTGTGCATCCGGAAGAAATGTTTGAGCACACAGTGCTTCTTGGTGCAGGAGGCAATGAAAAGTCAGCAACTTTCTGTCCAGCGACCTCTGCAGGAAAGCCACAAAGCCGTCATGCGCTCCAGTCATACTCTGTGCTCCGTCTGTACCCTGACACCAGGTAGGTGGTATTGATTCCTTTTGATCTTAAACATTCAAGACAGCCTCACAAACGTCCTTCCCCCCCGTGTTGGCCTTTTAGTGGTATCAAGTTTACATACCGGCAGAACAGCGCTATATCACCTTCGTCTTTAGATTCATCACAAGCAATTGATTGAATTGAAATTGAATTGAAATTGAGTAGGCCACAGCTGAATTGATGTCTTTAATTTGCTGTCTGGTGATGTCTTCTGCCATTTTTATGGTTCTGTCTTTGACAGTCTTTGCAGAGAGGGACATATCCCTGATTTTCTGCACAATTTCACTCTTGTTTTTAAAGTCCTTGAACAGTACATTCTGAAATCTTAATGAAAGATTCTTTTCTATATTCTCCATCTGTAAACGGCTTCCCGTGCCTCACTAGTTCCTGAGCGGCAACAAAACTAGCATATGTACTTGAACTTCATCCACTTCTTGAAGTGATTTTTGCTCTGATCAGTCCTCTGTGTCAGTTCCAAAACAGCTTTTTTCTCTCATCTCCAACCGGATATTTCTGAGCAAAGGCTGCGTGTTTATTCTGGAAATGTCTTGTGACATTTGACTTTTTGTTGTTAGCTAGTTTGTCATTACATTTTAGGCACACTGGTAAACCAGTCTCGTCAGCAGTGAAAGGAAATGAATCTGCCCACGTAGCATTGAACGTCCTGTTTTCATCACATTCTTTTCTTTTCTTTGAATTCTCCATAGTTGGCCTACCTGGGGTCAAAAAGTTTAAAAAAAAAAACACTCACTGGCGGTGTCGCACATTGTGACGTGTATTAAGAGCGACAACAACAACAACAAAATAATAATATTTAAAATTTAACTATTTTAGAAGTTACAAGATCGCCATAATCTTCCTAGAATTACATTTTGAACATGAACAAACTAAATAAAATACATTTTAATTAAATACTCATCATTATTTTCAAAAGCTGAGGAGGAGCATCAAAGAGCCGCATGCGGTTCCTGAGCCGCGGTTGCCGACCCTTGGTCTATGGGTATGATTCTCCCTTAGGGTGCGATAGGTCCTGGATGAGACCACTTTGCATAGTGGAAGCATGGATTGAATAATCTGGTTTATTTATTGAGTGTGATGGAAAAGAGTGTCATTGCCCCCGCAAATTCATCACGATTTTACTATCACTTTTTACTGACAAAATCAAGTGTGTGTTTTGGTAAAAAAATTGGTAACACTTTATAATAACTACATGCTATAAAGCATTAGTTAAGCATTAGTAAATTAGGAATTTATCATTTATAAAGCATTATTCACACATTAATACTCATTAGTAAATCATTTACAAGCACAGTTATAAATGTTTTAACTTCACATTATTAAGCATTAGTTAAGCATTAGTAAATTAGGAATTCATCATTTATAAAGCATTATTCATACATTAATACCCATTAGTAAGTCATTTATAAGCACAGTTATAATGTTTTAACTTCACATTATTAAACTTATTTAAGCATTAGTAAATTCTTTATTTGTCATTCATAAACATTGTTCTTTTTCTTATACACATTAGTAAATCATTTATAAGCATAGTTATACATGTTGAATTCTATATTAATAAGCTCCTTTATAATGGGCTTAATGATGACTTTAAAAATTGTGGGTTCACTTTTTATAAAGGAAATATTTCAAAGACATACCTATATAAGTAGTTCTTTATGGTTCGAAAGATCATTTATAAGGAGGAAGGAATGATTAATAACTATTTAGATGTACATTTTTGCATGCATTTATACAAATGGTTTAGACATTTTGAGTGTTAAGACAATGTTACAAACATTTATTGATATTAATTTATGATTAATTCAGTTGTTAGTGGTTAACTATTTTTAAAGACTATCTACACCATACAAATCACTGACTAATGAGATTGAAAATCAGTTCTCTCAGTTTTCAACAGAAAAAGTAAATAGACACACACATTGATGAACATATAAGGATTTATTGCCATTTATTGTCTCTCAGCCATTCATTCATAATAAAACATTGATTCTCTTTCAGGAGACCCTGGCTGGATAATATAACATTGGTTCTGTACATCTTATCTTATACAGTTTGAATGGGACTACTTGTACTTTCTGGAAATGTCATGATCAGTCTGCCAAATACACCATTATGTGTTTCTTTGCAAGCCATTCATTCCACTCAATTATTGCAAGATGGTCAGAAAGCAAACTATCTGTGCGATTTCCCCTAAGCCTCCAGATCTGCTCCTTGTAGGATCTCCAGGCCCTCTCAATATGTTGGGTATGGGCACCAGTATGGGGATCTACATACCACCTGCTGTGGTTGTCTGTGTGATGGTTGTACCCTAGTGCAGGGAGTATGCGATAGGCACGCCACTCATCACTGATTATTGATGATCCACGCCTCACATGATGGGCGATTAAGGGACTAGATGTCCTCGAGATCTTCTCTCCACAAGACGTAGAACAGGCTTTCTTGATGTTCGTCCTTGATGATGCTTGACACCTAACATCCCAAAAACCCACTTCTTCTCTTTCTCCCATCCACCACCATTCGTCCTCTCCCGTACTGATGAAGATACAAACAACAAACACAGACAAACCATACATTATTATATTAAGAACAACACAGTTGACTATATTTCACAATTATTTATTAACTATTATAAGACCCTTTCTTTTGTGCCGAAAATGGCTCTCATCAATCACAACAAACTCTCTTCTTCCACCAATCTTCTGGCCTGTACGCCCTCCATCCTTTCAACCGCCGTGACACCGACCTCCCTTAGTTTTTTAGCCATTTTACTGAGAGTTGCTGAACTGGCTGGCCGCAATGCTGTCATCCATCATGTCAATCTCGTAATCGTAGACCCTGACAAAATCTCCATAGGCAAATTTAAAAAGTAATGTTTATGTATATCTGAAATCATGAACAAAACATTCAGTGCTTTACTTGGCAATGTAGTGAGACTGTGGTATGTTTTGTTATCATTGTTATTACTTGCCTACCTGTACATGAATTGCATCCAGTTACTGAAGGAGATCTTTGAACGACTGAAGATTGACTTGTGCCTGACAGAGATATGTTTTTCCGTTCCAACATGTCGACAGGTCCTATTTAAAAAGAACAGTAATATTAAATACTGTTTTTATTAGAAAGATGTCCATGGCCTAGACTAGGAGCTAGTCCAAGTCTAGTATGATTTTTTGTAATCATCCATGTGCCGGACATATTCTGATATGATAACCTTTGCAAAGTGAAAGCTTTGTTGTAGGGTAATTACCATGATTTTTATACCCATATTCCTTATGACAGGTGTCCGGAACAATGAAATGATTATTACTACAAACTACCTACAAAAGCTAGTAAAACTGAAATGATATGCCCACCACCTAGGTATGGGCAGTATTTCTGATCATTTATACATCATTTATATGTATCATGCTCAGTATTATTGTATTTAAAAAAAAATACATGATACTGTAGTTTATTTTGATACTGTCTTGGTTGCTGTATTTTGTATTTTATTTGGATAGCTACTTTTACAACATTTAGTATTTTGTATCTTGTATCAAAATAAATTTTGATGTAGCCTATTTGATTTTTGCCCATCCCTGCCACTGCCCACTATCACACACTTAATACATAGTGTGTAAATATAGGTTTACTTACCAAGCATACTGATCTCCACTGTTTGCCCTTTTCTTAAGTTTCATGCCGTGACGACATATTCTGCATTTCACTTTAGTCTTTAGGAGTTTCTTCTTTTGAAGCCACTTTATAAGCTTCAGTGTGTTTCTTTTTTCGGGTCATCATTAAAAGCTTTTTTTAGCCTTGTGACCTAGTCATTTTTTGCAAAAGTTTGCTTTTAAATGGTAGTGGTTTGCAATCAATAGTCTGCTCTGCAATTTGCCGCTCTGCAAAGTTCCCTCAGTGGGCCCGCGGTTCATACGTCATCAACGTGCGACCCAAGAAACGACCGCCAAAGTTAGACAGCCGAAGCATGGACAACGTCGAAAAAAATAAAAAAGGGATGCGGACCCGGGGCAAAAAGAAACGCGGGGCATGAACACATTGGAGGAGATACCTCATTAGTGGTGAGTATTTTTTTGTTACACTTTTATTCAAGCACTGTCACTAGAGGTTTTCAGACCGGGCGGGGTGGACCAGCAGGGAATGGGAGCGGGAGCCGGGCAAACAGGCAACAAAACCGCGCTCTATAGCCTCTCAGTGAACGCCGCCCGAATAAGACCGACCCAGCCTCCGAGTATAGCTGACTCAGCCCCTGGTGCTAAAGCTGATGATACATGGAGCAGCTTTTAGAGCAAATGGTGCAGGGCAATTTTGTCAATGGTATCTGAAAAAATTACTACCATAATCCTCTTCCCCACCACTCACTCTGCAACCAACCCGCCCCGCCGCTGTAACATTAAACGTCAATCCTCATATGTGACAATTCCTCCTCTCTTTTTGCCTAGAAAATAAAAAACGTATTTGTTTGTTTAATGCACATGGATATCTTTTATTTAAGTAAAAGTGTTATGGAAACGGGCCAGTAAAAATTTCTTTACTGTATCTATTCTTTGCCAACAACGTGTAGTGTGGGTTTGTAGGTAGGGTTTACTGTCAAAATATACCAATTAGGAGTGAAGGTGAGTTTTGAACTCCCTTTGCTACATAGCAGACATATACATTACTACAGTTATTAATACATTTTGAATAGCAAATAAGATTAAAATAATTTTGATTCATTCATTAATGAAACATTATTTTATTTCAGGTTCTGCCATGGCACCTACCGCACAGCTGGGACTTAAGCAAAATCCAATGATTTTGAGATGTTTAGCTGAGGGTAGAGTGGCAAAAGGAGAAGATTGCTGAGCTGACTAAGGAGAGAGACTATCTCAAAGACCAGTTGGCATCAGGTAAGTCTCCCAACAACCAGTGTGGTGAAATGTAGTACAGTTCAGTCTTATGCAAGTCTAGTTTTGGTTTCTAGTAGGTCTATGAACATTTCTTTCCCATGGTTCATGTATTGTGCCTTATGTTTGTATTTGTATCTGTTTTAACAGCTCTCTAAAAGGATGACAAAGTTCCATCCAGGAAATAACTTGTCTTCAGATCTTTTGGGTGACAGCCCAGTGGAATCTTCCTCTGATATGTCTGATTCCTCCTCGTCCTCATCATAGGACAAGATAAAAAAGAGAAAGAAGAAGG
>NW_022602582.1:0-44683 GCF_008692095.1 Etheostoma spectabile | reverse complement strand
CGGTCGCTCCCTCCTCCTCAGTCCCTATCTCATCCAGCTCCTCTCAGTTCCTCGCTCGCTCATCCTTCTCAGTCCTCCTCTCGCTCCTCTTTCAGTCCCTCTCTCGCTCCCCTCCTTCTCAGTCCCTCTCCGCTCCCTCTTTCCGGTCCCTCTCTCGCTCCCTCGTTCCTTCCTCTTCGGCCCTGCTACTATCTCCGCTTCATTCCCTTGTTATGCCTCTTCCTTGTTCCCGGTTCTGGCTTCCTTGTCCGTGCTCCCCCATGCCTTGTCCCCCGTGCTCCGGGTTTCCTTCTGTCCCCTAGTTTCTCCGTCCCTTGGACCCCTCTTTTCCAGTGTCTTCCGCCCTTACTGGGTTGTTTTTGTTCTCTTTGGGTTTGTTGGGGTTTTGGACATCTGGTATCTGTCTTTGGGGGGGGGGTTTTCTGTGTGGGTTGGGTTTTGTTTGGGTTTATTTCCCATTTGGCCTTCCCGTGTTTTTGTCCCGGTTTTCTCCCTAGTCTGGTGTCATAGCTTCTGTCTATGTTTCCCTGTGTGTTTGTTATGCTTTCTGCTTTATTTTGGTAGTCAACTTCCTGTCTTGTCCTGTCTTGTCTAGTCTAGCTTTACTTTGTTTGTCTGATGTCCAGCCCCGCCCTAATGTGATTCACTGTTGTCTCATCTGTCCCTATTGCCTCATTACCTCATGTATTTAACCCCAGTTTTCCTTTGCCTTGTTAGATCCTTTGTTCTCCAGCGTGTCGTCACCTCTCCTCTGTTCCAGCTCCTGTAAGACTTCCCCGTGATATTTTTGCCTGTTTACTTTCCCTGTGAGTTTCCAGCCTTGTGCTTCGGTTTTGGTTTTTCTCTGGCTCCCTTGTTTTGACGTTTTTTGGTATCCGTTGCTGCTGTGTTTTCCCCCAATAAACGCTTTTGCCTTCCACCTGCTACACTGCGTTTGGGTCCTCCTTCCGCCCCCATCACAACAGAAATGTTTAGTTATTTCAGATTTTCAAGAATTCTACAGTTTTTACATAATTTTTTAATTGGAGAAATACTATGCAGTCAACAACATTGACCATAGTCATAGTGTTTCTACAACCATAAGTGTTACAGTATGCATTTATTTCTAAGCATGTCAAGGGGTTCCAGTTGCAGTGTCATGACTGATTTAAGCACATAACTTGGCTGAAGGCAAAACTGTGTTTGTGACTTTTCAATTATCCAACATCTTGTTCAAATAGCTTTATGCCTTCAAACAGTCAAGTTTAATTTAATGGTTTTGGAAGTATTTTTCATACGTAGTTGTGAATGCTACATCATACTGAGACGTGACTAACAGTGCCTAGGGAATGGAGTAAGCATTGACTGGCTGGACTGGAGGGGAGAGTCTCCAGACAGAGATGGAGTCTGAACTTGGACCCCTCTCACACATTTGTCATATTGATTAGAAAGTACATACCTAATCTTGACCAAATATAGGTGAATGCGGAGTAATTAATACTGTTTGCTTGGCATATAGAATAGATTAACCAATACATCCTCATTTCTAGACGACAGAATGGGTTAATTTCCAATGACTCCCAAAACATCACAAACGGCTGTTCTACTAACTGCCACATGGTGGACATTTCAAACGTGTGACCACGGTGGCACTTTTATTCATATAGCCGTTCTATTTAATTGAAGGGCTGACGTTTTAAACACTAGTTACGTTGTGAAAAGGAACTAGCTAAGTAGTTAGTGGTAGTATTTTAGACAACCAAAATACTTGGATAGAGTTAGAAAATCATCAGGAATGGTTTAAAATAGGCCACGTAAAACTACTAAAATTAGGACGTCACAGATGTCAATGTGTCACAGACTAAGGTCCGTAAAAGTTGGTTAATTTAAAAATAAACTTTGATTTTGGGTTAAAAAGGAGTGAAAGTCCTGTGTTTCTGTGACCCATCCACCCCTAATCTGCCTCCTTACATGGAATTTGGGCGCTTTATACTCAATTTCTTGTTTGCTCCTGCAATAACTCCTACGGCCACAAGAGGTCTCTGCCCAAAAGCAGACGTTAAATATGGGTGGTTATGAGACAATGGACCTATAGGGTCGTTTTCTGGGTGAGGACGATCTGGAATAACAAGAATATAACTGATGGACTAATGGCAAATGTACTTGTTTTGATACATTTTTAGCTTCACTGACAACAGCTAAAATGTAAGCAAACTAAAAACACTAATCACTCAAAGCTACAAGAAAAGTTATACATGAATGAATCAACTAACAAAGAAAACAACACACAGACCTTAACTCACTAAAAGTGCTCCTCAGCCAAAAAATTGCCATTTTTACTGGAATTCTCCAGAATGTCCACATGTCAGTCTACATGTTATTTACAAGCAGATAATATGCAAGACTTGCGTGTCTTGATTTTTGTGTCTGTTGTTGAATGTTCACAACAATGATTGTTTCCATGTGTTTATTACAGTGGTGTAAAAGTTTCCAACTGCCTTACACACTACTGTGGTGCATGAGGTCTCTCCTCAGGGATACCACAAAGGGCAGAGGTGTTAATATTCAGATCACATCAGCAACGTCAGCACAACTTACCCATTGCTCCTAATTGTCCCTTTGGGCGCTCAGGTTCTCATTATGGGAGCACTTTGTGATCCAGTGTTGATGTTATTTTGCTAAAGCATTGAAGCAGCATTTAGACATGTTCAACTGTTTTAATGTTTGTTTCACTTATTGGAGAATATTAGAGGGCTGTACGATTATAGCCAAAATGATAATCACGATTATTTTGATCAATATTGAGATCATGATATTTTGTCATTACTTATTTATCATTATTTATTTATTTGTAAATTTTAACCAAAACAAATTTATTGTCACAAAGGCTATTTATAACTGCTTTCACATTCAGATTGTGCTACATTACGGCTATTAAATCCATATTGTGCATCCATCTTGTGCTACATTCCTCTTTTGTTATTAATATACGTTATACACGGAATGGAATATCAACGCGAATTTCTGTGGCCTACCTCATTACGATGCACTTAAATGTCTGCGTTGCTCTCTGGTGCTCCAAAACAGACGTTAGAGGCAATAGAAATATTGCTGCATGTCACGCTAGTAAATAGTAATAACACGTTACACAGCAGGTAACGTTAATGTTAGCTACAGTAGGAACTGGATTAAAACCTAAAACGTCCCTGAACTGAGACCTAACATTTCAAACAGCTTAAAATAAAAGGCAAAAAAAGGTTGTTGTTTTTTGTTCTGGCCATGGGTGACATCTCTTGCAGTCCAGCAGGCTCCGCGTCACATGCTATTACTCAACAAACTGAAGTTAGTTGCATTCAATGACTTCTTCTGTGTTTTTCGCTGTGGCGGACGCAATAGCAGAATTACCAGCGGAAACACTGGTACACATTTTTACTGGTTTGCCTTTTGCTTACAATAAACACAAAAAAACACACAAATTAACTGTGTTAATAACAATTAAAACTGTAGACAAATGTCAGAAGTGTGGGCCGCCGCTGTGTCTCTCCATGTTGGGGGAGTTGTGTGTGAATGATTGGGGCGGGGCTGCTGGAAGAGTAAGAGGAGAGATCCTAACAACACAGACAGGACCAAATGTTGCTTTTAGTGATAAACTGGTAAACCTTGTCACCAACATATGACCGACTGTCTATATGTTGTGGAATTTTCCACGTCTCTCTGTCCTCTGTGACTGTCTACATCTAGAAACTAAGCTGCGCCGTGCAGGGAACAATTGTGACTGGCTCATGATCAGACAGTGGTTTACAGAGCAGTAGAATGGCTTTGCAAAAAGACCCAGAGCGTTTTAACTGAATGACGCGTTTAAAATATCGCTTAATAACACAAATTGATCGTGGGAAACCAAAATTGTGATTGTGATTAAATTTGATTAATTGTGCAGCCCTAAATATTAGTATACCATTGTAAATGTTATACATACCTTAAATGTCACAATTTAATTAAATTACAATAAACAAAACATGTTTTTTTTGCTAACTGAAACTGTAAAGTGAAGAAAATGCAAAAAAGAAAGTAATGACTCAGGAGAGGGCTGAATTATTCTCAGAAGATCCTTAAAGAAAAAAAAATACCGTCCCTGACAAAAGTCTTGTCGCTTTACTATTTTGTAGAAACACCTGCTATTAACCTGACTTTTAATTAATCAATTGGTGTAAGAAATAGCATATGAAAAGCTAAAAACCCTCCCAAATGATGTTCAATGCACTGCAATAAATTAGTTTCACTAAAAAAAGATATTATTTAAACAAGACAGAAAGGTCAAATTTGTGTCGCCTATACATAAATTGAACAAATTTACTACAAATACAAAAATATGTCAGCAAATTAAATAGTGGTGCTGTGAGATTCAAATTAATATCTTGTATGACTTCCATGAGCTTGAAGGACTCCATCCATGCGGTTGGCAAGGATTCATACAATGTATTGATGAAGTCATCAGGAGAAAGCAGTCTTGCATGCCTCCCAGAGTTCATCAATATTCTTTGGTTGGGTCTTCCATGCTTCTATTTCATCCTACCCCACATATGCTCAATGATGTTCATGTCTGGTGACTGGGCCGGCCAATCCTGGACCATCTTGATCTTCTTCGCCTTGAGGAACTTTGAAGTGGAGATGGAAGTATGCGATGGAGCACCATCGTGCTGGAGAATTTGGCCTCTTTTATGGTTGGGAATATAAGAGGTAGCTAAGATTTCTTGGTATTTGAGACTATTGATGTTGCCTTCCACCCTGTAGATCTCTCGCACACCCCCATACTGGATGTAACCCCAGACCATGATTTTTCCGCCACCAAACTTCTCTGTTTTCTGGGTGAATCTTGGATCCATGCAGGCTCCAGTAGGTCTCCTGCAATATTCGCGGCAACTGTGGTGTAATTCAACAGAAGATTCATCTGAAAAATCCACTTTCTTCAACTTCTCCCGCGTCCATCCTTTTAGCAGGCTGTGGGCCTTGGCAAATGCCACACGGTTTTTCAATTGTCTTTTGTTTAGTGCTGGCTTCTGGGCACTGATTCGACCATGGAGGCCATTTCGAGACAGAATCCGACAAACCGTTCTGGTTGACACAGGGACTTCAGGGGACCAAAAACATCTCCAGTGTCTTCAAATGTTTTTTTAATCCTCTGTACTTGACGCTGAGACACATTGAAGGTGTCTGCCACATCAGCAGTGGATCTGGTCTTCAGCCTCTTGATAATCAAAAGTTTAGTCTCAGGGTGAATCTTAGGCATGTTTGCAGAGGTCTAGTTGCAGTTGATGTGAAGGTCTAGTGTACTGGGGTTGTTTTTATACACACCTGAGACCTAATTGATCCATTATTAGTCACAGGTGAAGCTCATATGACAAGGCGACAACACTTATGTCTTTGCAAAAATTGACTCAATGGGCTTTACCAAGCTGTGAATATTATAATACTTTTTGACAGTTTCTTTTTGCACTGAAACATTATTACAAAAGCTATTGGGATTAAAATGAGCCATTTCTTGTAAATAAATCTTGATTAGAAATATATTTCAGCGGCACTTCGGGTCAATTTGTACACAAGCGACAAGACTTTTGTCAGGGACTGTGGATGTATGAATGTACTCTTCTTCTTCTCGTTACTATGGCTAAGAGAGGGCAGCTGAACACTGTGTCTTGAGACTGAGTAGGACTCAAATCTTACTAACTAACACTAATTAAGGAAGCTCCACCTCCCCAAGGCACCAAACATGAACTTCACTATCCCTTCACCTAAAGTTTTAATTTCAAACTTGTAATTACTTGATGTTATTCATTCCCTATGTGCCTTTGTATTTCTAATTTGGTACAAACTCCTGTATTGCAGATTTTTTTTTACATGTTCACAACAGTTTTAGTAAACACTTTGACAGTAACAGGTACTTTTGACAAAACATGGAGTGAAAAACCCTGGTCATCAAGGCAAACCGTTGACTCAATAGAAGAAGTAGTCTTCACTTGCTGCAGGTGCTGAAATGTGAAAATATTGTGTTAGGGAGTACACTCTGGTCCACGTTTGGTGTTTGACAATAGTGCAGTAGTTCCACAGCATGGTCCATTGCTCTTGCTTAATGCCTTGACAGTAACGTTTACGTTATCAACCATTCCTTTTTAAGACGGGGACATCTTTTTATCAAAATGCCATTTGTTCAGATCTCTAAATTTGAAATATTAAACATAGTGTAAATGACACATTGTATCAATGTATATGCCAATTTTTATGTTAAAATGTCTTATTCACATAAAAGGAAATTGAAATACACAAAAGTGGCTGACAGAAACAGGATTTTGTTTTTGCAATTTGTCAACAGCCCAACACTCTATCAATCGACTTGTCAAAAATAATTATTCTGCTGTCATCATTTTAGGATTCTAACAAACTGTTCACATTCTAAATTACTGACAGGATATTTTTCCCTATTTCAGCAACACTGGGTTAGGCTGCTGGCTTAGTCATATTTCTCTTGATGCATATCTAAAGTTTCAAAGGCATTCTTCTCAAACCATGCATTTGACAGAATCGTTTATTAAAATGTATGATTGCTCGGTTCGTCCTGCATTGAAATTACTCTCATTGCTCATCCAGATCACATCAAGATAATATGAAAAGTAAACGTCTATAGCCTCTTGTCTATTAAAGCAAAATATTATCTTACATTAATTTTACATAAAGTCAGTTGAAGCGACAAAAGGTTACTTTCCTCCCCCATAAGGTCGGCGGCAGTCTTTGAGCCAGTGAATAGATCATAGAATCCACACAACACTAAGCAACTTCATAATATACTATTCTAAAATATACCACTGCATCTAGTTTAATTTGAGAATACAAGCAAATATTTTTCCTGTGAGGGTTGGCCAGTATCTCTCAAAATGCCTAGGCAATCTATTAATGGCTGCACTCCTCCTCTGAATCAAGACGATAGGTAGATAAAACATCAAGATATAACCTTTTCATGCCAATTAACATTTTAGATCTGCTACTCCTACAGTAGTAAACAGAAATTTAGATTTTTTTTAAAGTTTGACAAAACATTTAAGATGTGTAACACTTATCTATGAATTACATTCATATTCTTACTGGAAACAAGAAACCACTTTTACTGTTTACTTCAATTTAATATTAAGGAGAAGATGCTGTTTTCTGTTTAACTTTTATCACATATAGCTGTTCAATTTAACTCCTTTGTCATGTGTGTCTTTGACTTTTCCTAAAACTGTGTTTTAAACATACCCTATGGATGTGGAGGAGAAGAAGAGGATTAAGTATTGATAGAAATGAACTGCCTGTGGGTTATTTTTACCCCTTACATTACTATATTATGTATCAAGCTGATGGTTATTATTGGCAATCTTTAAACAATCCATCTCTTCATAGAAATCATTAAATAAAAACAACTGATTTATGGTATTAATAATAATAATAATAATAACAATAATAATTAAAGCTGCAAGCAGCGATGAACAAGCCCTCGCCCCTCCCAGCACATCAAGGGTACTACCAGGATGCCGATTGACAAAAACACTTGTCCACTGTGTGGTGCTAGAGAACACACACTAATTAAATGTAATTATTCATTGCTGTATATCATGTGTAGACCACAACGTGAAACTTTCATATAACTCAAATAATGTTTGTCACATAAGGCTTGCTTCCTGTTGCCAGCAGGTGGACTCTTGTCATGCATGTGATGTTTCAGGCAGATTGGACAATGTAAAGTTAAGTTACAACAGCTGTCTGTGTTATGCTGAAACGCACAGAATGTTCGCCACCCCATTCTAGGAAAATACCAAATCTTTGCAATTTGGTACCGTGAAAGTCTTAACATGCTGCTGACCCAATTTCTGAAATATCTGTTGAATCCTCTAGGAGGATTTAAAAAAAGTCCCATACCTTTAAAGGGGCTAAAAGGTTGTGTTTTCACATGACCTATGACATCATTGTTCGAGCTATCAAATATCTCTTTGCAATTTAAAGTCACATTAGTTGGACAATTATGCCAACCAACAATTTGACAAATCCGACAAACAACCTAGTAGGAATTCAAAAAAATGTGCGTAAATACGTGAAAAATGCCGACAATTCAAAATGGCTGACTTCCGGTTGGGCAGGGCTTTGTACCAAATTTCGTTTTGCAATCTGTTTTAATTTTGTGCCTTGACCAAACTTAACCATAATACTATTTTGGAAGGCTCTGACAAACAAGCCAAGCCTTTTTCACAGCAGACATAATGACTTGCATTGTAAGAAAAATCACAGGTGTTACAAAAGCCAACAATGGCTTTGTTCCTATTAGATGTCCCAGTAAGTCAAGCAAGTCAATTCAGTTCAATTCAATTTGATTTATATAGTGCTGAATCACAACAACAGTTATCTCATTGCGCTTTTCATAAAGAGTAGATCTAGACCGTACTCTGTTATGTTCTTTACAGAAACCCAACAACAACAAGTCAAGTCAGTCAGCATTCATGATAACAAGACCCTGAAACTTGCACACCTGAATGGACTAAATGGAATGCAACCATTATTTTTTACACCTGTACTTTTCCTGCTATCACAACTCAAAAAGTGTGCCTTGAAAATAATCTGTATATGTCAGGGTCGAGGGGAATTACTGTTAATGTATTTTGTCATTTCTTTGGAGGACTTGTTGAATGTAATACTCAAAATTTCAATATTCAATCTCTATTTTAGCGTAGGGTATTAGAGTATGGCATCGTATTTCTCATTGTTAATTTAACATAGCTGAGGATTAACAGAAACCTGCAACCACTTCATTTTCACTTTTACACAGCTATGCTGGCTGCAACACCTGATGACTTACAAATCTTTCCGCTCACCTTTAAAGTTCTGTGAAGGTATTCAGTTCTAACTTTAAAACCCTCCATATTTCAAATACTTTAAAAATATTAAAATGATGCCTCCGAGCTGAAAAGTTGAAACTGGGCTTTTTACTCTTTTTTTTTTTACTGTGCTTTACTGTGGCAGACAGTAACATTTATGTTTTTTGCTGTTAACAATTGGTGAAAATGGCTTGATGCTCTTTGGTTTTGCTGTGCTGACCTTGAGTGTTTTGAAAGATAGCCTACAAAACGTATATCTTACAGAAACAGAAAAGTGTCTGATCGGTGCTGCTGCTGCTAGCCTTCTCTGTACGCATGTATGTTTACCATTAAGTGAAATAATACCAAAATCCTTTTTTTCATTTGCCCATATTTTGATGTATATAATTTTATATTTCAATTCCCTTTCCTGAAATAATAAAGTCCATGTTATTTTTTATCAGAATCCAGTTATTTATTTTTTAAAATACATTTAAATCTTCATTTATGGAAAAACCTAGAGACTTTCTGACATCAAAAGGTCATTTGTCAAATGTATTTGTGTGAAAATAACATATAAACATCTTTTTGTATTCTATTTTGCCTGGAAACGCTTCCAAAACGCATGCGTGTCGTGTGAAAAATAGGCGTTGATCCTATTTCTAGCATGCACGTTTATTTGGCACGGCTCGCGCCGCGCCTGAAATGTGCATGTCACGCATGCAGTATGTAAGGTCTAACCTGTTAAGATGGGAGCCCAAGTAAAAACGGACACGTCACACAGCTGACATGCAGGCAGCGTGCAGGAACCCTTAGAACAAATATAAATGTGGGTCACAATCAACCTAGAAGGACAATTCCTTGGTGAAGACAGTCTGCTACGCACACCTAACAGAAATTGTAATCAGATTTTTAATCAAAAATAAAATGGTGGCAAACTGGAAAAGATTCTTGTGGCTTGCTGCCAACCTGTTTGTGGACCTCTTTCCAAAATACTTTATCCTTCCATCAGAAAACCTCTCTCCATCACTTAAACGCAGGGTTGGTAATGTAGAAATGCTGGCAAGATTTTAAAGCATTTCCTCCGGGCTCTGTCTGACCCCTCCACCTGCCATCGGGGCTCTGCACAAGCACCGCTGCGTCGCTGCTTTAGAGCAGAGCGGAGTAAGGACCTCAGTTTTACTTCCTGTCTCATTCACCGGTAAGCAAACACTCAATACTGTATGTTTAAAACAAACACAACACGACTACTGTTAGCAATGCGTTGACGACACATTGACCTCAGGCACGTACACCAAAGGGGTAGAGTACTCGCAGCGGGGCAAGGAGGCATTTCATTGGTTCATTTCAAGCAGACCGCAAGGCAGTGATTGCTGGGCATTTTGACAGGATTACAGCAGCTACAGATGACGGATCTTTTTTGCTTCTTTTTCAAAAGCCCATAAGTTATTTATTGCCATTGGGGTGAAAAGACCATTTCGAACAATATGTGAAAAAGTGTATATTGGAAATAGTTAACAACCATGCCTTTAACATAACCTCTCCCTCCATCTCAATTCTCTCTGCATAAAGCCTTCTCTTGGCCTCATAAAATTGAGAAGAAAAAAAAACAGAAAACCACTGTCAGCGACTCTCTTCCTGTCACACCCATTGAAACATCGCTCATCTGTCTGCCCAGAAAATAAGCTGTCAGGATGGAGAAAGCCACTTGTCTAAGGATCATATTTATGTAAGAGTTGTGTCTGCTTCCAATTTCACGTAGGCGCACATCTTTCACCTTCAGACTCCACTCCAGGAAATTCATGTATTTTCTCCATGTGATTGCAAATTGCTCCTGCACTTCACGTCCCACACCCTTATTTCTGCTGCCGCTGATGGATCAGGTCTGTGTTACTGGCAGCTGCATTTTCCATATGGATCAATGGCAGTGTATGCATTGCTGATCACAGATGACTATGAATATTTGATGCTGCAATATTGTTTTGTTTGGAACATATAAATCTTCAGTCAACATTCACACCTCAGTCATGCTACTGACTGGGCTTCAATAGAAGGCTGTAGGAAGAGGTGTGGATTACATGTTCCCGCAAGATATATTACTAGTTACAGTACTAGGTTGTTTTTTGATTAGATAACCATTGATGACTCTCACAGTCTATTGAAGACAGACTTCAGTTCAGTGTGTTGGGACATGGCTACTGAAAGAGGTCCGATCAGGCATTTTTTAACTTCATCGGCTCATATTAAACTCAATTATTCACAATGTTCTATTGAGTGAATGCCATTTTCTAAATTTCTAGTATTTGGTAAAAGTAGGGCTTAACAGGAACTTCCCAGCTAGATTCAAAATATGGAATCAGTCTGATGTTTTTATTGGTTAGGTACACATATCCACATTCATTTTTGAGGATTGCTTATTAGTTTTATCAGTTTGACAAGTTCTTATACACACAACCTTGGGTACTTAACCTGCCATATTCTTGAGTTTAGCTCTGTTAGGACTGGTATGTTTTGCAGAGGGCTTGTACAGGATTAGGGATGTCCCGATCAGCATTTTAGGCCTCCGATCCTTATCCGATCTTTTAACCTCAAATCCGATCCGATTTCGAGTCCCGATCCGATATTTTGCCTTTAATATTGAAATTGATCAAACTAAAATATATTTTGAGCAAGTAACCCAACTTTTTATTAGACTAATATTTTATCAAAAAGCATTACTATTATTATTGTAAATCCCATGAAATGAAAAACCTTACCCAGAATTAAAGGTCAGCTTCAATTTAATATTTTAGACAAAAGTAAAAAGAAAAACACTGACTTGGTACAGTATTATCAAAAAGAAAGTGCTATCCAAGATCCACTTTTAGCTTGTAAGTGCTTAACATAGGCTGCCATAAAGTCAATAAAAATAAAGTGCACTGACCACTGAGCAAATATAAAATGCACTTGCTCATCTTAAATATGGTGTAAACAGATTGACAAATAGACATGTTCTGCTGTATGAGCCCCGCGGAACTGATGAGCATGCAGCACGGCACGCTTTAAATCAGAAGTCTCGGGATCAACCCAGTGCACCGTGAGGCTCAGTAGGGACATCGGGCAAACCTCTGCGCTCCAAATAGCCGTAGTGAAACTAACAACAACGTTGCGGTTCAACTTACTTTGTATCGTTTCTTTTACTTTGCTGTACAGCTGTGGTATGGCTGTGTCTGCAATGTAGAGTCTCGATGGCAGAGCGTAGCGCGGGTCCAAAACTTCCATAAGACGAGTTAGTCCGACATTCTCAACTACTGAGATGGGCTGGTTGTCAAGAGCAATACATTTTACCAACCTTTCTGTGCTTTAGGACAGCTTTAGGACAGTCTTCACTCGCGAGAGTAAAATACTTCCACTCTTCTGCCATGCTTGCTTTGCTCCGCCGCGGAGGTTTGTATTGCGCAACTACCGTCAACCGTAACTAGCGGGGACGTAAAGATCGGCGCGACTAGTCAGGTAATGTTGCCGAGCTCCGATCCCGGGAAAATAGGAAAAGATCGGGCCGATCCGATCTCGAGATCGGGATCGGGACATCCCTATACAGGATGCTTCTTCGTTTGTGACTTTCATGCCCAGTTAGTTCCTGTATCATGGTGGAACATTTGACACAGTGGACACTGCTGACATCCCTGGAGGCAAGCATTTGCAGTCTATATACAAGTCTATATGGTGCTTTTGCTGGGCTTTACATTAAATATGATTATTTCTTTGTGTGATTTTAAACATCTCCCTATTTCAACAGTTCACACATTCTAAAATGAATCTTTTTTTTCTTCACAATTGATCTTTACTTTTTTTAGTCAATTATAATCGTAATCATTCCTCCTATAGGGCAACATAGTGTCTGTTCACACAGAGACACACTGCACAGGAGAAAAACAAGTTTAAAAAAATCTGATGCATGAACAACTAACTATTAGAAATGAAATTAATCAGTGAAAGACAAAGGAACAACAGTTAGATCAGAAGTGGGGTGACGTAAAGCAGTATATGTAGGTTACCAAGCTCATGTCTTTGGATCTCGTTTCTTCTTCACTGGTCATTACCAACACCAAAGGAGCATGAAAAGCGACACACAATTTAATTTTGCTACACTTTGATGTAGGGTTTTGTCAGTTTTTGTTAATCCACCACCCACTCTTCAATCCATTTTGCTCGTGATAGAACGTAAACTGTCTCTATCAAAGCAACTCAGCATGACACTGTTCCGTGTGTCCGTTGGGACCCTAACAGCCTTAGCTAGTGTGAATAGTGCTGCCACGGTGGGCAGTGCTGGTCCGTTATGGTGCTGGTTGAAATGCATGTCAGTGTGATGGTGTGAGCCTCGCACCACAGGAAGTTAAACGACCGTGGCAATGAACTGAACACGCTTTGATGTTAGCGCTGCATAGCACATTGAAATCATTTTAAAGATTCCATCTGTGTATCCATGCATTTATATATCTGATGTATTTATAATTCGTTTTTTTTTTTTAATTTAATTTCCAACCTCACTTTAGATTTGGTAATCAGACCTGTTATTTAAATATCTAGCATATTTTTTACATGAACCAAATGAGCTAAATGTGATTTATTTTCTAAGCATAATCATGTTCAGTCATCACCCTTTTGCTCATGATGGCATTGATAAAAATAAGCCATCCAGTATTAGTTTGGGTCTCTCTTTTTATACCAAGTAAAAGGTATGCAGCAGTCCTAAAGTTTCGCCTTTTTGCATAATGTGCTGTGGGATTTCTTTTATGCGACACCAAGGCACAGTAACAAGAAAAATCATTAGAGATCCAAAGTATATCTAAAATCTGATTAGGAAACATTCAAAGGAAAGGGCTGTTTTTACAAGAATATTTAAGTCAGATTTCCATTTTATGTTCAGTAGGGGAAGATCACTGAATCTTCAGTGAAGCAGTTCACATGCAGCAAATAGACATTAAAATTAAGGACTGCATTTTCAGTAACAGCACGTGTCTGATAACAAAGTCTTGGAGACTACAGTAATTTTAATGCTGTAAATGTCAAATGATAGTCTTCTCTTTTTCTGACGAATTAAGCAAGCCCAAAAACTGTGATCATGTACAAATAATAATGGTTATAAAGCCGATTATCTTGTAGAAAATTGATACAACATGTTCAGAACAAGGTTTGTTTGTGCTTATTCTAAAATACTTTTCCTTTTTTCTCTCTTTTATATCATCGGCTGCATGGTTGAATAATTGTTTTTTATTACCCAACATCGTTTTATACTGCCATAATAGTCCAAGTTGTACTATTATAGCCCAACCCTCGATGACAAAATCCCTCAAACCTCTGAAAGGCTGCTCAGTAAATAGTGGCCTTAAGACTTTGGGCTTCTGCCTGCTTTGTCTAGACTTAACACCACTGTGACATGGACATGAGCACTGTGGGATAGAGACAATCTGAAGCGGGAGGACAGACAGAGGCCAGGAGACAGAGATTAGAAACAGGACAGCAAAGATGGATGCAGTTGGGGGGGGGGGTTAATCCTGTCTGTGAGTGAGTGATCATGTCCATCCACCCAGCTGTGGCGCCATCAGGGGCCACAGGGCTTGCTGGAAGTCTGATGAGGCGTCACTGCCGTCTGCTGCAGGAGAGATCTCTCACTCGACAGTTCCTGTCAGCATGTGGGACTGCCAAACAGGTAAGAGGGAAGAGATAGAAAAAAGAAAGACAGGCGGCAGAATAAAGTTCAGAGAACACATATTTTTTTTGTCATATCTTTGAGGATTATTCTAAATTTTTCACTTTGTTTTCACAACGGATTCAGGCTTCTTATTTTTTCATCCTACTCTGTAAAGAGCAGCGTTAGGGATGAATTGCCTTTCATAATGAGATGATAAGGTTGGTGTGATTAATGGCAGTGGGAGGTTATCTGCAAGGTCCCTACATAGGCAATTATAAGAGAATGTCCTAGCAGGATATCAAACACATGTCACCTTTTATCCCCCTCCCCTTCCCCCGCTGCTTTTAAAACGTATCATTTTGTAAATATTTCATCAGTTTGTATAAACAGCACATTTGTAATGTCAGTCAAATGTTTAATACTCACTTTTAGAAAGAGAAAAGGTTCCCTTCAACTCTGCTTGAACTCACTTTTGACATTTAATTCAAACACTTCTCAAAGATATGTATGCTGTATAGGCTGCATATCATGTCTCATATAACAAATCACTTTTGCATGGGTAAGCAAAGGTGATGACAGAAAAACCAGAGGGCCATCTCTTTCAGTTCAACGCGGTTTTACAGCAGTTTGTGAAAAGAAACACGAAAAAAACAAGATAAACGTGTCCGTGCACACAAATCAATAGATTAAATAATGTGACCATTTCATGAACTGCCGTGGGACTTGGTTGTTCAGTTGGTCATAAATAAACTGTAAATAGCATCTATATTAGGAGCAAAATAACACCATAAATAAACAGTGTGTACAAAATACAAAAAGAATCGCAGCATTAAAACAAGAATTTATAATTCAGGCCATTATTGCCTTGTGTGCCTAGAGGAAAAACTTTCCGCTCACAATTGGCTTTTCTCTTGAGAAAATAAATCACATTCTTATTTTGAGATTACTGAATTCTGAAATTTCCTACCCCACCCTCTAAACCCCCTTAGAAGATAAGAGGAATAGATGCAAAGTTCAATCTTAGACAAATTATCTAGTAGTAAAGAGAAGAGGAGGAGAAGCTGGAGATACAAAAGAGAGAACCATCTCTGACAGTTAAAACTGGGAGGCAGTGGAATTGAATCTGGTCTCTGGGGTGATGGACAGCAGTTTTCTCTGTTCACTACCTGTGCTGCTGAGCAGATTTATTTCCATGTGTAATAGAAACCCGTTATGAATTAGGAGTCAGGGTGAGATCCAACCTGAGAATACACAGCTGTAAATGGAAAAAGGAAAAATCCTTTTTCTTCCAACCTGGTTTGTAGCTATGGCCATCTTGACTATCTGTCATAATTACATTTAACTCAGCGAGCCAAGTGCTGATCTGACTATGCAGTGACATTGCTTGAGGACAGACCAACAGGCTACAAGAGTGGATAGAGAGTTGTGAACAAAGCCCCATTTGAGCTATGTAATAATAATAGACAGTCAAAATTTGAGTATCCTGTAAAACCCTAAATGGTTTTGGTTTAAGAGATTGTTTAACATTGTTGTTTCTATAGTGGGCTACATACATGGCAACTATGTATTGTTAACACTATGCAACAAAAAACGTTGTGGTTATCTTGTTTAAATTTTAATGTGCCTTAGCAACATTAATTGTTGATGCGTGACAGAACATGCACTCTGGTGTCAGGCATCATGGTCAGATGCATTACACTGTTCCATTTTCACACTACTGAGAAAGAGAACACAGATACTGCCCATCCACTGAACATGGAATGGATAAAAATTATGTTCAAAAGAACCATCCACTATGAATAGAACTCCTCTGGAGACTGGGCTAAGAAAAACTATGTGCCATGCAAAGCTACATTTATTCCCATATGTGTCATTTACACTGGGGATGGACATGTCCCCACTACCTTTTAAAATGGCCGCTTTTGTTTAAAATAATGTGAAAAATAGAAAACAGAAACCACAGAAATGTGGAATTAGTTGTGAATGTGCAAAACGTTTTGAACATTAGCAGAAACCTTGCGAAAACATCTTAGCTATTAAGTCCAGGGGTTTATAGTATCATTGGTGTGACAACCTCACTTTTACGAACTCGTAAAATACAAACGTTTGGGCATTGGCTGTCCGCGTGACAGCCGCATCACACGTGTGTGTGTAGAAGGTACTGGGGATAGCAGCATGTAGATGGGGGTCAGCGAGTAGTATGTAAGGGGGAAATTCCGCATAGGGAGGGTGGTCGGGTCGGGTGGATGTGTCAAACACAGGACTTTCACCCAGTAGAGCTGGGTTTGTGTCCTTTGTGTGTCCTTACCCGTCCCGTTATTGCAGCGTGTCCGGGAAGCCGCTTGCTTCTTTAACCGGCCCGTTATTCCCGCATGTCACGGAACCGTAAGCCCACCCACAAGCTATTCCTTAACCTAACAACATCAAAAGGGATGCCAATAGTCCCCACCAAGCATGTGTTATATGACGCTAAAGGAGACATTTAGTGTCAATAACAACGACAAAGGCACCTGACCAAGCGTCCGTGTTTTACGAGATGGGATTGAGAATGTGTTGGGTGTGAGCATGCACATTTAAAGATATAGTGCGTAGTTTCTCTCTCCCCCATGAGGAGTTCTAAGTAATACAATAAAACTGTTGGAGGACACAGAGGATTAAAAATCATGATAGACTCTCAGAAGAGGTCATTATCTTCACTTGATTTTCTACATGCTGTTGTGGAAGTTTCTTGTACAGCGAGAGAGGAATTTGTTGGAAGTGAGACTTTGAGGACACGCACAAGGAGAGATCCATAAGTCACACACCCTGAGAGGCATTCGCCAGATTACACCATTTTCTAAACATGGCCATACTGAGAACTACAGTGAGAGTTGTGTGGAGCTGAGAGTCTTAATTTCATTGTTCAATTTCATTCGTTCATCAATATCAAAATGTTCACACTCAAGCTTTAAAGAGGTTACTTCCACAAACAAAATACACAAAGGGGGAGGAAAGAGTAAATCATGCCTACATGTCTACACACAGTGACTTCAGACTTGTCCTCAAAAAACGTTAGACTCGACTCTGACTCACGGTATGGGTCTCGTGGACAATCTCTATGATCTCCCTACGTGAGAGAGGACAACGAAAAGGTCGACAGCACAGGCAGCATCTGTGCCTTTGTCAGGAGCTTTGGCTTTAAAAACTTCAGACAACAAGGCTCAAACAAAAGAAGAGCTGAATGCAAAATATGCTGTATCAAGATAAAAGATTCTGGTTCAACCACACCTCACTTTATCAGGAACCTGAAAAACGCACTGTGAAAGGTTAGCAAACATGATTAGCAATGAATCTAATGTTAGCTTGCTTCTTGCTTTAGCCACCACCTACGGCAGTTTAACTCCGACTGTTGTTTGCTAGATGTTATTAAAAGATGACTGAGAGTTTGTTTGTTTGCCAAACTTGTGGTGTGGTAGTAGATTGTGGTGCAATACTTTGAATTCCTTATAGCTATGCAGTATTCTATGCAGCCTGCATGGAACACAGCAGGTGATACAACCCTCATTATAACCACAAGAGACTTGAGACTTGACTTCAACTTTAGCTCATATACCTGTGAGCAACTCTGATACTGTTTGCTTGTAAAATGTATTCTTGTATTATAATGTTTAAAAAGTAAGAAACTAAGAAAGGTTATACTGTGACAGCCCCACAGTTCCCCCGATTCTCTTTCTCCTGTCCAATCATTTATCCGTCTCTTCTTGAGCCATGAGAAAGCTCCATTTATGTCTGTACCAAAACATCTTTCTGCTAGGCTTCCCTAACACATCCTGAAAATATACACATAAATGCCATCAGTGCTCACACGCAGCCAGATTGCCCCTGTCAAGCAAACACACTCAGCCTAGCCATTCTTGCTTACCAGATGTGAAGCAGACTTGAAAAGTGAAACAATTCAGAGATATTGCAACCCAAGAGACACTGCTACATTAAATCATAAAGGTCCCATGGCATGACAATTTCACTTCATGAGGTTTTTTTAACATTAATATGAGTTGCCCCAGCCTGCCTTTGGGCCCCCAGTGGCTAGAAAAGGCGATAGATGGAAACCGAGCCCTGAGTATCCTGCTCTGCCTTTGAGAAAATTTGAAATCTTCCCTATACTTCATCATGGCTTGCATACAAGCAAAGCATGGCAGTTGGTCGAGACCACACCCCACCCTCCACCTTGCCCCGCCTCTCCCTTACTCAGTAGCATTTAAAGCTGCAGACACAGGAATGGCCCATCCTATGGAAAGCTCATTGAGGGACCGGCTGGTAGGGGACCACTAAGGCCTATATAAAAGCATCCAAAAAGCAGCATGTCATAGGACCTTCAAAAGGAGATGGTAAGGCCAGCATTTGATTTAGCTCATTAGCTCACTGAAAACTGATGTACTTTTTAATGTAAATACCCTACACGTTTATAAACAAAGGAATGTGTCGGACCAAGGGTTTTCCTTCTCTGAGTTTTGCAGGCTTGAAAGTGAAACATTTATCAATATATAGCAATGGACATGAATGTCACTAGGGTGGTATTTCACTTTATATTTACTTGTATTTATTTCAAATAAATAAAAGGTTTATGAGCATTATAAGTCCCTTCATTAGACATTGTTGTAGAGTCCATATTGTTAATTATGTCACATTTATATAAAACTATTTATACTGATAATAACATCCTGTGCCCTCCTTCTACAGATCAGTGGTCATATCCTCATGTACATACTTCCACATTAAATTGCTATAATAGAATTCTATGCTTATTCAACATACTAAATAAATGCATGAACAGATCATTAGCTTTTTCATTCAGCCACAGTGTTCTCCCCTCATGTCTTCCTTTCCAGGTCAGTGAAACAGGGCCACCACAAAAAGATATATTTCTCGCTCATTAATTAAATGTGATTGCACCTTTCTCCACAGGATCAATCAGTGTGTCTAATACAGTCATTGACCTAAGACGTTCTCCAAATGCACCCCCTTCATGCTCCCACCAACCCTCTCCAACAGGGAGGATGTCAGCGTGTCAGAAACATTAGCATACCTTTCCACTGGGAGATGCGATAATATTGGCATGAACCAATATGCAGGATTTAAGGGGGGATTTCATATGGCTGGCCATTCTCTTTCCGTTGATATAACTAGACATCTACCTCATTATTCCAGCTTTTCATTATGAATCTGTTCTCCTCGTGTGGCTGTGACTTCTCTGATTTTCTTCACTCTTTAAAAGCCAAATTAATCCTTCCGTCTCCCCCCTATTCTATCTGTTCATCTTGCCTTACCTAGGTGAACTCAACCAGAAAACACACTGACCAAGACACTAATTTCTCTCATGTAATTCTGATTCTGTCTTTCCTCAAAGCAAACTAAAATATAGAACCTCATCATCTCTTCTCCCTTGGTTCAACAAACACAACAAGCTCAACACCAATACCTTCAGACTCTCATAGAAATTCCTATCAACAATCTTTGACAAGTTTTAAGAGATAAAAGTTTCAGTACTCAATATGGAAAATCAATTTGAAGAATACAACGTTTCTGCCGCGAAATTTTGACAAATGACATAAATCTATGGGTGCTTTCAACAGACTAATATTTTACAATGAAATATGACTTTCTTTCTTTCTTTCTTCACTTCCTTCTAATCTTCTCTTTCCCTCTTTGTATCTCTCAGATTCTCTCTTCATGCAGAGCTGACATAGCCAAGTGGACATGTTGAGTTATTGTGCTGGAGGCGGTGGTACTCTGCTGTGCTTCACAGATGATCATTTCCCAATTCCACAGCCGAGGAGTGCAGGCCTGCAGTAATTGCTGCAATGCATCCAGCAGCCGATCCTTATCTGATGCTGTGACAAGAATAGGCCCCATTTTATTGGTCTCACACCCTATGTAATTCAGAAGAGCTTGCATCATTTCCTGCAGAAGAGATGACCATGATGGTGTCACCCTAGGGTGCTTGAAGCTGATTGGACACACAGTGTGGCCCTGAGCAAATAATTCACTTCTCCTCTGTTCAGAGTAGAAACATAAGCCCTATGGGTGACCAACCACTCTCATCACTGCGACACACACACACACACACACACACACACACACACACACACACGTTTATGCACACTTCACTTAGCACAAACAATTACAGCCTTGATTCCCTAGGCACTAATCAGAGCCAACACAAGGCACATGCAGCATACTGGTGAGATCATAATTAAAACCTGTCTCTTGGCACATTATGTGGCATATCCCAGAAGGACGATTCTGTGACTGTAAATATATAACACACTAAACCACCACAACACCCAGTAGTAGTTACTGTATACTAATTCATAGCATGCAATTTTTTGAATGTCAGTATCCATGGACACACAGGTTTTACCTTATTCCAGAATTACAAAGCAAGTGACAGAAATACAAAATGTATTTATTCAATTGTCATCTGACTGCATTTGCAGGAATTTCCCCATTAGAGTGCTTTTGCAATGTGTTTCTAATGAAACTGTTCCTTACTTGCAACATACACTGTATTCACGCATGTGAACTTTGTCTTTGAAGAATCTGATGCGAGTTCAGACAGAAGGATTTCCGAACTAACCATTACCTGCCATCGTTTCACCTACAATCTCCAGATCCTCTCCCTTTTGATGGACACTATATAATAGACTTTGTTATGGCACCTTAGAGAATCCATGCCTGTTTAACAATATATTTCAATCAGGAGAGAATGTTTGCATAATAAGAAATGTACAGAGTCTTTGGGAATTCAAATTATTTTAAAGGGGTAGAGAAACCAGATATACCACCCGATAGAGCCTAGACATTGGTGATGATGAAGAAGAGAGAACCGAGACCAAAACTAGGACCAGACTGCAGGAAAGGAACTCAGGTTGCAGTGGTAGACAATGCCCGGAGGTGTAAGGGGAGGAGGAGGGTTGCACATTTCATTTCATTTCATTTCATTTCATTTCATTTCATTTCATATATTTATTATACAGGAAAGTTGGAAAAAGTAACATTACATTACAATGTAAAAACTGGCCTGACTCAGTTTAAAAACTGGTAACTGGTTTGCCTGAAAAGACAGCAGATAGCAAGGAGAGAAGACATTTAAAGCAGGATGTCATGCTGTTATTGGATCATGAATTTCGGGGCCAATTCTGGTTGATTTTCCGAAAAGTGAACGCCTCTTAACAGCTGACTAGTTTTAGGGAGAGATGGTGGTGATTCAAGCTTATTTAGAAGTCTTCCTGAAAGAATTTGTGCTGAGCTTGTCCGTTATTTTGGCTTCACATTCTATCATTTAGAGCAAAGATTACACAAGTGATGTGTGAATGCTGTAACCTACTCCCTTTGAGTTTTCCTCTTCTTCATTACATTAACAAAAGTCCATTGTTAAAAGCCCGGATTGGCATTTCATCAGATACAAAGAAATCAAACAGACTCATGTGTTAATCAATGAAAAAGACAATGACATTCTTAGTCCCACAATGGGCAATCAATTAAATGGGATACAGAATCAGCATTGCTTTGAAACATTCACTTACAATTTTACCTGCACATACACAGACCTTTTGTTATCTGTGTCCACACTCTTTCCCTAATCTTCTAAATCATACTTGGGTTGCGACGTGTAACACTCAATTAGAAATCCCATGAGGCTACAAAACTGAATACACTTCCTTTGGTCTAAAAACAGGGCTTTAGGGCATTTTAACAGGGCTTTAACTACTTTGGATGTAAATCTCTAGCATTATTTTACAGCTTAAGAAGCAAAGTATTCAAACTCCCAATTATATTATGGATTAAAGTTTTTGAAAGTGTTACAGAACCAGTTCTCTTATTTGGCAGCAAAATCTGGAGCACAATCATTAAAGAGGAAGATGGGACTTTGACTGTGGGGGAAAAAATGCATTTAGGACTCAGTAAAAGCATGTTAAAAGTTCACAGGAATTGTTGAAATTGTGGATGCAGAGCTGAGTTTGGACAATATCCCAAATGTAAAACAGAGCACCAACATTTTGGAAGACTCAGATGCTTTGCTTTACACAATAACAGTTTTTTTTCACTTTGATATTAATTTCAGGTCCTTGATGTCAATTTTCAAAACTCTAGACACAAAACTCAAAACTGTCACCACCTGTAACACAGGCTGTCCAATGTTCAAAACATTGCATGGTGCATTCATATATTTAAAGAAATCTTGCACTTGCACAATTATTGGTTCAAACAACTATTTTATTGTGAAATACCATTGAAACGTTTCTTTAGACCATCCGCACACAAGCTACCCATAGTTTCACTGTGTCATTGTTCGTACAATCATTAAATATTGTAGTACAAAAAATAGGCGATACATGTTTCATTATGGAACTAGATGAAAATGCATGTCTGTGAATGCACTGCAGTGGTAGAGAGAATTCTACAGACACAGTGGAATCATTGAACAAAATCTGAAATGTATTGATGAAAAACAATACAGTCCAATCACAACATAGGTTTATTTGAATCAAAGCTAAATAATTAGCTAGGAAATAGAAAAGACAGTATTTTAAAACATCAAATGCAATGTTTCTTAACTTGCTTGTACTGTAAAAAGCAAAACAAAGAAGTGATTACTGTACCTCTACATCTTCCTCAACTCTGTCATGTGGATTTGGCCACAGGTTCTAATCTACATTGCAATTAGTCAGGAATCTTGGAATAAACCTTCAGGAATGGGGAAGAATGTGGTATGAGTATATAAATATATCTATTACAAAGCAGGTTAAAAAGCAGGTTTAGTAACAGAAAGCCTGTAGATTTAAGTTCTGTCTTCATCTTTCAATATTAAATTTGACTCATTTAATGACTTACTGATAGGATAGGCAAAAAAGGGAATGTTATAACAACTTTTAATAACTAGTTGGACTATTTACTGTATACCCACAAGTGCAGCATTAAGTTAACACAAAATTACACTGTTTTCCAAGAGTATATGGCTGCAGCCTGGAGCGTCCCATGTAATCCGTCCCGTCTCATGCGATCTCGTCCCATGCAGAGTTTTGTCCAACGGTAAACCAGAGGGTCAAAATACGAAATCGCGAATGATTTTCCAGATGGAGTCACGGGTAAATTCGTGACCACATTTGTTGCAATCAATTGAAAAAACGTTAAAAACTGTTAAAGTTACAATTTTGCCATACATATAGTTTGCTCATTTCTGAATGTTATGCTTGTGTTGACAAGATAAATGCAGACTATCGTCTGGAATAAATAAGCCTGCGTCAACTATCATGAATTAAATACTTAAAACATATTAAAAGTATTTTATTCATTTGCATGATTGCCGTAACGGCAATCATGCAAATGAATAAAACATGTTTGTTATTTTAACTAAACATGTCTATAAGATAAATGCAGACTATCATACTGATGAATAAAAACACTTAAAATATATGTCCGTCTATAAAATAAATGCTGATTATCGGCAAACTAAAAGAATTTTTCTGCCATCTCCGAGTTTCTACTTTTCAAAATAAGAGCTTGCATCTGGAAAAAATACTGCATCTCTCTTACTTAAGTAAAAGCTCACGTCAGCTATCATGCTAATGAATAAAATATATATTTTTTTTTAAATATTTAAAAATATATGTCCGTCTATAAAATAAATTCAGAATATAGACAAACTAAAATTATCCTTCTGCAACTTGGATCAAAGTTGCAACTACAGAAGGAATTTCTCTCCCGACAGATTTCAAGCATTTGGTTTTGTTTTTAATTTTTTTCCCCCCTTTCATACAATACAACACAAAATACAATAGAACCGCTGGCGGAAGTGGAAGAAAAATTCAATCGCATTCCAGCCCAAGACCGTGGCAGTAGAGATACGCAGTCGAATGCAGGATGGGTCCCAGAGACCTGAAGGCCGAGGCCGCGGTAGTAGAAAAATAGAACCGCATTCTGCCCCGGGTCCCAGAGACCCAACAGCCGAGGCCGCGGTAAATACAACCGCGTTCTGCCCCGGGTTTAGACCCGACAGCCGAGGCAGCGCCAGTAGACAGTCGAATGCTCTCGCCATGCTGATAAGCAGTTGTATTTGCAGCAATGTCCCGGTGAAGTGTGAAAATAATATAGAATATAAAATTAAAAAGTCTTGGAAAGAGTTTAATATGTTTATTTTTGTAGTCTTGTTGATGTGTGTGCAGATCGTGGATTTCTCCTCAGGAGATCCTGCCGTTAGTTGGCAGAAACGGCTGCGTCACTGATGTTGGTTTCATCAGCTGCAGCCACGTTAATATTGAACAACACAACCATAATCAGAAATGAGCAAATTATATGTATGACAAAATTGTTACTTTAACAGTTAACGTTTTTCAATTGATTGCAACAAATGTGGTCACGAATTTACCCTTGACTCTATCTGGAAAATTATTCGCGATTTCGTATTTTTGACCCTCTGAATTTTTCCGTTGGACACACCTCCGTATGAGACGGGACCGCATGAGATGGGACGGATGACATGGGATGCTCCAGGCTGCAGCCAGCCCAGTCTCCTGTTTTCCAGAAAATGGTTCTTGAAGTGTTAATCCCTGTTTGTAATTTAAAGTTCTACTAAATGTTAGCAAGAGTTACAATTTAGAACATTTTGCTTTGACACCATTAACAGTACAGCCATCTTTGAGGTTCAGGCTTGACTAAGAGTAGACAAGAGAAGGCAAGAAACAATTGATATATAATTAGTGCATGGCTTTGGGGGATAATCAGATGATAAATAGAGACTTGAATGGTAAATACTGGAGGAAGTAACAATCCACTGCTTCTCTATTAGTATCTGCCAGTTTACACTCCTTGATGAAAATTTCTCTTGTAGCCTACTGTTTCAACATGATCAGACATGACAGTTTTCTGTATGTACTATCAAGCCATATAAACATAATAGTTTGCACCTCTCTCGCTCACTATGGTAGAGAGAGAGAGAGGGGGGAAGGAGCAATAGAAAGAGAACATAGTTGAACAGCTGCCCAAAACGCCTAAAGGATTAGATTGCTCTCTTTTGATCCCTCTCTCACAACGTGTACCAATGTTAAAATATCATTCTGTTGGATTGGTTTAGCTATTTATCTGTGAGTTCTTCTTGTTAGCGCTTGTTTTTCATCTGATCAAAAAAGATGATCCCTGTATCTGAGAGGCTTATCATGGCTTAAAAGTAACAAAAAACAAAAAAGGCCAATTCATAAAATAAATCACATAACAAGATATGAACATGCCATTACCATTTGTACTTATAATAACTGAAATAGATAGTGAGATTAAATAGAGAATTTGTTTTATCTCTGGTGCTGCTCAGCACTTTGTTGTTTTGAAGAGGTAAGTTGCTTTGATAGTTGACAACATAATTTGAGGTCACATTTAAATTA
Organism: Etheostoma spectabile; assembly: GCF_008692095.1. Classification (NCBI taxonomy): domain Eukaryota; kingdom Metazoa; phylum Chordata; class Actinopteri; order Perciformes; family Percidae; genus Etheostoma; species Etheostoma spectabile. Next base: position 18,737 of record NW_022602582.1, on the reverse strand, counting down.
CAGTGAAGGAGAAAATAATATATCACCCGAATGGATAACTGGAATTACCGCGTCACGGTTGTACCAACAACAATGTTCATCCATGTCTGTCCAGACTCATAATATATGTAGTGCAAGCAAGGTATCCCAGAGATGTCCATTTCCTAACACGTTCTCCAGGTCTACCTGGGGGATCCTGAGACGTTCTCAAACTAGATAGGATGCACCATCCCTCCAGTATTTTCAAGGTGTTCTTGGGGCAACTCAACTGGCTCCATTCAACAACTTCTTATAGATGAACTCCTTACTCTAAAGGTGAGCCCAGGAAACTCATTTTGGCAGTGATCTCATTCTTTTGGTCCCTACCAAAAGCTCAAAGCCATAGGCAACAGCCTGTTACAAAGGTTTCTATTATGGCCAATGCCACACCAGTCAACTTGTCGATATTACACATCTTACCCTAACAAGACCCACAGATATTTAAACGCATGATCTGAACACATGATCTGTGATCTGCTATTGAAGTAACTGCTGAAAGCCTTAGACAAACAGATAAACAGAACTTATTTGGGGAATTTAATAAAAGGGGAAAGGGTGAGAGATGTACTGAAGGAAGAAAAAAATTGTAAGGATGCATAAAAAAAGAGAAGATCAAAGATCATCATCAGGTCTTACACAATTCTCAGTCATCAGTGGAGAGAAAAAATCCCTCTGACATCATCAAGCTAATGTCCTGCAGTCTCTTCCATCAGTAACACCCAAAATGTGCCTACCTGTCTGCTCTATAAACCTTTCATGAAGAGGCAGGGAGAGTGAAAATGGAGAGAGGGGAACTGCCAAAAAAGCCAGGTAAATCAAATGTGGAGCAGAGGAGGAGACAAAAGAGACTTTGAAAATAAAGATAAATGAGAGGTGAAGGAGGGTGAAATACAGAAAAAAGCCTAAAGCTTGTTCAAGTGCCTTTGGCGTTTGTTACTGATGCAAAAAGTCTCCTTTCGCGTCTCAGTCAGACACAGCGGGGCTTTCAACTACTTCACATTCGGTCGGAACTCTTGGCGTCACCTTTTGATGCTCTGGGTCAGGACTGCAAGATTTACAAAATGTAAGTTTAACTGACATGCTGCACAAGAACGGGGTAATTAGGCTTAGGAAAAGATCAAGGGTGTGGTTACAAATGTACATTTCACTTGAGGATTTCTGTAGATGTAGAGATTATTGGTGTTTGAAATTGCAGTGCAATGTATGTTATTGTGCACCCCACCTCCCAAATCCTGCCAATCAACAGAAAGCAACAGTTTAGATTGCAGTGCTTTTGCACTGGATAAAACTAGATGAATTAAGTTCATATTAGTTTTTAATGTAAATCAGACTGCTGTGTAAAAACAGGACAGATTAGTAAAAAAGTTGCAGAGAACTGCACACTCCACTTACAAATATGCAGAATAGCTTTCTTTGTATCCAGCAAAAAGTAGCCTCTACTGTATGTGAAGAGTTATCCTTAGATGTATCAGCTAGTAGCTTAATTAACAGTTTTATCCAGTTCAAATAGATTGTGATCTCACAAGGTGGCCCAGGCAATCATGTAGTTTCAAAGAGGTTAAGTCCGCCCTGTTTCCGTTGGGCTGGACCACTCTTTTTTCCCCCGTCTTCCCCAAGCGTTTCTCGGTACATGGAGAAAGACCACAGTTTTGCCATTGTTTAACTATGTTAACCTCAGTAGGATTGGTGTCGCAGAGGTGACAATATTGGCTTTACTGCACAACAGAAAATACAACCTGGTCTCAAGACAGTTCATGAAATGGTCACGTTATTTTGATCTATTAATTCATCAACAGGGACACAATTTTCTCGTTTATTGTGTGGTGGTAACCACAAACTGGGAACGTGACCATTACACAAATTGCCATGAAAATGGGCTGCAGCAGCCTGCTCTGGGGGACAACAACGGCTGCTGGGACACAATCCATGGCTTCTGGGGGATGCAACAACGGGAAAATGAAACGCCACACGCCAGCGACAACTGTCATGACACTGGGCTGTTCTGGGGGACGCAACAACAAGGAAATGAAACACCACACACGGCGGACGGTGACAACAGCCGCCGGGACACGATCTGCGATCTTTTGGGGACGCAATAACGGGCAAATGAAACGTCACACGCCGGCGACGACAACAGGACGGGCCACCATCTGCAAGACGCGCTACAACAACAGGAAGGTTGGGGTTAAAAAAAAGAACAACGGGGAAAGGAACTGTCACACATAGGAGACGGCGACAACAATGGGACGGTTGTGGTTAGGAGAAGAAGAACATGGACAGGAAGTGCCACACGTGGGACGCAATCCCAGTCTTTAGGATGAAAGTCCTGTGTTGTTTGACCCATCCACCACACCAACCAACCTCCTTACATTGATTTTCGGCTTTTTAATACTACTCGCTACCGTAGTCGTGCTGTTATCACAAAAGATGCTTCCCATTGAAGTACATTAATTTGAAATTTGTGTTCACCACCACGAAAAAAAAAAGAAAAGAAAATCAAGTCCCTGTTTCATCAATAGATTAAATAACGTCACCATTTCACGAACTGCCACAAGACTTGGCTGGACAACAATAGCTTTGAAACAGGGAGTTATGTAAAAGTATTAATCTGACTGTGGATGAGTGTTTTCAGGCAGTTTGCTTCCTCTGAGAGCTGTGGGACCAGTTATTTTCAAGGAAAATGTGACAGTTGGGCACTTCCAAAGGAGATTCATAATAAAAGTGTTTTCATGTCAGTTGGTCCCATGCTGGTTTACAAATAACTAATGCGCACATTTTCAAGCTCTGCTTCTGAAGTGACTGTCTCTTGTATTCATACTCTATGATTAATACTTTACTAGATAAAGTGCATTGTCAAATAATATTTTTTTATCAAAGAAGTTGAAGTTGCATAGAAGCAGCAACAAACTACAGCGCTGCAGCATTGTTTTATCTTACTGAATCACTTTCATATTCTGAAGAAAATGTACATACTCATATTGAAAAAACCCCAGTACCAGTCAAAAGTTTGAACATTTTAGATTAGATTAGATTCAACTTTATTGTCATTACACAGGAACGGGTACAAGGCAACGAAATGCAGTTTAGGTCTAACCAGAAGTGCAATGGCAGTAAGTGCAGGATAGACAATGGTTTCATAAGTGCAGGACATGGATGTGTACTGAATAAATATAGAAATGAATACTATTATAAACAGAATTTTACAGATAGATTTGTCCTATGAATATAATATATAGACAACAAGTATTGTGAGCAAGATTTACAGCTGGATATGTACTGAATATAATATACAGGTGGATATTACTATAAATAGAATTTTTACAGATATGTACAATGAACATAATATACCGATGGTTGTTACTATAACAGAGTTTACAGATGAATATGTACTATGAATATATATACAGAGTACATATTCACCTGCTTTCCCATTCAAGAGAAACCGTTTTGACTGACCAAACCTTGACTGGTACTGTACATTTTAATCTACATCAAATACAGTGTGGGATAGAAAAATTCAGATCCTTTAAAACATATGTTGTGGAGATGTATAAATATATTTTATATACAACCATAATTGATTTAGAAATACAAACATTACCCCGTTGCCTACAAAGGGGTGTTTTGACAAGAAACTATTTTTGTATAGCAAGTGGCATTCTACTTTAGTTTTATTTGGAAAGTTCATCTAAGCATGTACAAACATACCAGTATTAACTTGTGAGCATTAATATTTTTCTAAAACCTCCAAAAGTTTAGTTATCTGTTGAATTGTTTTGATAAATTGCTTAAATTAGATACCTGGGTTTTGAATAAGTGAGACCCCTAAAAAGAAATACCAAGTCCATGCTGCATCGACTATAAATAAGATCTCATCTGTTTTAATATTGTACAAAGCTCCCAGACTCATTCCTCCCCAATACGTTCCAGAAAGGCAGCAAATAGATAAAAATGACACTCCTTTTAAATCCCCTACGGATAAATGCTTGGTTAAGTGTTCTTTCAACCAGTATATTGTTAGATTGTAAAAAAGATTTGTTTGTTATAGCAAACAATGTATACTGTAGTTCTCCTGTAAGTGAGACGGTGTAGCCTACTTACAATTATCAATTTATTCTGATCACTTTACAGCTCCTGCCTGTTTTATGGACAGAGGGGAAAAGAGTGCAACACACTTTCTTGTGTTGCCCTCTTTTGAGCTCAGCCTGCAGCATATCTGTCACATCTGATAACTTGATTCAGACGATGTAGTTGCCAGAAAATGTGAATTTTTTACTTTTCATAGTATTTCTGGCCAAAAACCTATTTTTTGTATCCAAGGGCTAGTTCTCATTCCACTGACTTGATGTTATATTTTAGGCAATGTTATCTCAATAGACAGCCCATGATGAACAATACACTTTAAAAAAAAAAACAGCAAATGGCATATAGTCAAAATCTCTAGATGCTGTTTACAACACTAAATTTGCAATACAGTCATTAATAATAGCACTTTAACAATGACTTATTATCAACCTGACAACTTGCAAACACAAAGGGTAAAAAACAAAAAGTATGCAATATCCTACTTTTTTTCTTTACCCTACTCAATGCAGTAATTGAAAACAACGTGCATAAATAATATGGCACGTGTTGACAGCTCTATCTGTAAATACATGCTAGAGCTTTTTGTGGTGTTGAGTTGAAACAGGTAGTACATACATACAGTACATACATACATACAAAGACATCTTAATAATTGTACAAATTGATCTATGTAGGCTACTTGCCCTATTCTTTCAGCAGGAGGCCAATCCATCTGACTTAACACTTTTAATATACAGAATAATATAATAATATAAGGGAATTAAATGTCAAACATATCCATGTAAAATGGTTTAATATTAGTTGTCCAAATTAGTTAATTTTGACAGTATTCAACTCAACTGAAGAAGCTTATTATACAGTACCCTTGCAGTCTTGCTTACTTTGACTGGCATGTTGTCTATGCTCTTTATCACCATGGTGATTCTGCAAATAGACCCTTGAATGTTATAATAAAATATGAGAGCTCTGTGATGGTTTCAAAGTAAGTGTAGATAAGTTAAACTAAATTAGCTGGATAAATATGATATGTACGTGCAGGTGCCTTAGCTACAATATGGGACACTGCCAGACTGAATATAAAGTAAACTTAGTGGTGTGCCAGTTCTGTTGCAAACTTATTTCTTTTATTGAGTGGAGTCTACTATATCACAGTCAAGTTCATTGTAAGGCATTGTTCTAATAGTGGTCTTTTAAAAAAGATTGATTTTTTTAACGACATTTAGCCACTCAAGCAAAATATAATTTCAAAAACATATCCATTAAACATTTTATCACATACAGTATGTGTATAAATTAAGAAATGTTGGACATGGGACAAACAAAAAAACACTTACTGTCCAATTTATGAAGTACTGTGAATATTCATTACTTAATTGGCCAAAAGGTATTCATTATAAAAACATGCTTCTTTATGGTGCAGCAAAAAATGGCTTTCATCTTGCAGTGGACAGGCCTCTCATGCAGCCAATCTGATTGGCTAAGACCACGGTCCCCGAGTTACAAAATTAAATTTACAAATGGACAGACAAAAAGATGCGTTTATTTCATGTTTTTGTTGAATTGTTGCAACTGTATTACAAAGCTGATCAGAGAAAAGTTGGATTCACCCTATATTTAGTTGGCTTACCTGAGCCTTAATAAGACCACTGCACAATAATTAACAGTCCTGGAAACCACAAGAACATTAATTATATTAGTGCCCATTGGTGTATGAATAATGTTTCTAATAACTACATGAAATGCCACCAGATCACTTGTAAAAGCTCTGGTATTTTCGAAACCCTTTGAAATCAAGAGAAGGATAACATAATACTACGACATCTGGCGACACATAACGCACACAAAAACACACACTTAACATTGTCTGTGGGATGATGTCGGATGAAATAGTGATCATTACTAATGTTCTTGTGTGCCTGATATGTGTAGCAAACCTGGTGGACACGTACTAGACAGTATATGCGGTGATCATTAATATTCACAATGAATACTGGACAGATTCTTCAACCAGTGAAGTGCTACTAATACCTCAGACACAGACGCTTTGATCAGAACGTCTTTCTATCCTCAAATAGTGTAAAACCACACAGATATGTTGCAGTAGAGATGGTCACTTTCTTCTCCACAGAAACATTTTAAATATATTTCAGTAATACATGAGATCCTTTAAATTTTGCAGTGGGTGGTAAGCACTGATCCTCATGTTCGTTAACATAAAAAAGCATTTTTATGTTTTATAGTTTTACGATAATTAGACACTTTCTTGTATCACACATTTTTGTAACTGAGAAGGGAGACCATCAATCACTTTTAGAATTTACTCGTTGATGAGGTTTTATCATTAATATTCTGTCCTTAACCCTTTCCTAATCACCATTTCTGGGATTAACAGCTATGTTAGCAATAGCCAGACGGTGGTAATTTGAAAAATCAACAAATGAATCAGTTCAAGAGGGATGCGTGGGTGGTGCGTGGGAGCTGTTGTCTATCGGCGAGGCCTTCACTGTACATTTGGCTGGACAAGAAAATCCCCATGGCAGCACACTGGAGAAGGGCTTGATGGAGCAGATGGCTACCCCTTTACTCTCTTTACCTGTGCTTGCCAGACAGACAGTGCTACAGGTGTGACAAGATGTCTAAGTTGGATTAAGGCCCAGTCCCAGGTGTGTCTCTCTCTCACACACACACACACACACACACACACACACACACACACACACACACACACACACACACACACACACACACCTCCTACTTGCTCCTAAGTCTCTTTTGCTCCAGTTCTCTCCCACTTCAACCTCTTTCTTTTTTCCATCCTCCCTCATTTTGGGTTCACTTCCGTCCTCTTAATTCCTTTTTTTCCTTTTGCTTACTTCAAACCAAAGATCAACTGTCAACAATCACAAGCCAGGTGAGAGGAAGTCAACTGCTGCCAAGGAGAAATCTGACATATCTGTTAGCTTGAGGGGCCTGTCCAGGTGGCTGCTTCAGTAGGTAAAAGTCAGCTGTTGACAGGCAGCCTGGCAAATAAAGAGGAGATAATGTGGCTGTGATATTTTTCCAAGCTGTTCAAAAGCAAGGGTGTTGTCACGTTGATACACTATAGGGTAAAAAAAAAATATGGGGGGGAGAAAGGGGGAGTGACATATTGCAAAGGTCACAGGTTGGAGTTTCACCCACAGCCGCTGCATGTGGGCACCCTCTCTACCAGGCAAGCTATCCGGACACCTGAGGGGTAAAATGTTTAATGGATAAATGCTTTTTTTCCACTCTCAGCATTTCTAGTCAAAACTAAATCAATTTGAGAAGAACAAGACTTTATAGTAATAATAGTGTAACGCTAGTGAATGTTTGCGTTAACTATTAACTAGTCGTGATTAAATACTAGTACTTTCGGGGCATGGATAGAGTAAGAGCGCGGAGACAGCTTCAACGGTAACTTAGTCCATTTCTTTAATTACACTTCTTCCAGTGTAGAACAGGTCAAGACTCACAACATACATGCCTCAGCATCTCACCATATCCCTCCGCCAACCTGCCAACCGAACCACAGGCAGGGCAGTCCTACAACATGCCAAATAGCTCCATGGCCAAACCAAGGAACAGAATACACTGTGAAGCTACAAATGATGGAAATATGACCCACTTCAGCAACTCTAAATATTCACAAAATAAATCTCATCTTACATTCTTCCCTTTCTTCAGATGAAATGTCCCCATTTCAACAAATCTCATCTCACAATAGTAATAATGTGTTCATCACCAAGTGTGGGATAACCATAGGAGCCAGTATTTTGTGGCTTTGGGGTGTTTTCAGATAAATATTATCATCGTGCTAACACGCTCACACTGAAAATGTTGACATGTTAGCATGTAATTAACTGCATTGGACAAAGTAGTTAATAGTAGATAACAAAGTTAGTTAAATTCATCCTGTGGGGAACACAAAATGTCTATACCAGATTCCATGACAATGTGGGGATTAGGCTTGAAATAGGCTAATGTGATACGGCACTTAGACCTCTTTATAACCTGAAACTGGTTGCAGTATAAGCACACAAGGGTGTGACGAGCATTTGTTAAATTTTCTCAAGTTTCATTTTGCATATTACAGCACAGCATACAGCAGCATTCAGACTCCAGAGCAAAGGAAATGTAATTCAATTGCAGTGACATCTTAAAGCCTTTCAGGCTATATTGTGTGCAGAACACTGTCCCATAAACTATCTTGGGGCCCATTTTCATGCGGGTGCAAATCAACTGCAGTGACCTTGCACTGGGAAAATATCAATTTCATTGGCTGAAAGCTGATTTTTCTTGAGCCGGCACCCCCATGGTGATTTTATGATACTGCTCACACCAACAGAAGCAAAGGATAGCCTTCCTTTTTAGGAGAATGAATGCCGCTGGTTTGATGTCCATGATTGATGCCATCCCACGCCCACTCATACTGTAGTTCATTTTACCATAAACGTACTCACCAAATGTTTTTAAATTAAGCTTGCAATATGACCTTTTTGCCATTGCAAGCACTTGTGATTTCACTTGCAAAAATAGGCCCATTAGGTGAAGAGCTTTAACAGTCATAATAGATCACAGTTTGGAGTCACATTTACACGAGGAATCCTCTACAATTCCTTACATATATTTCAGTAAAGTCACATGTCTCAAAAGGACTACCTACTACACAGAATTCTGAATGTATCTATGAGTGAGTGTGTGAGTGAGTGAGTGAGTGAGTGAGTGAGTGAGTGAGTGAGTGAGTGAGTGAGTGAGTGAGTGAGTGAGTGAGTGAGTGAACGAGCAAAGTGACTGAGCAGAACACAAAGAAATGGTTCAGGAGAAGCCTGGAGTAGGGATCCAAAATGGTTGTATATCCACTCTACATTTGGGATCATCAGGGAAATTGAACATGACTGAGGCAATAGTGCAAAAAGTATTTCTCTGTATATTTCTTTATTAGGTGAAAATTAATATTCTTTTACACACATCTTACCACTAATTACATTTTTGTATTTAGACAGATAAGTCTGAAATATTACCATGGTCATTTTTAACATGGCAGGTGTTGAACAACTGCTAGCCCTTGAGATAGAACTGACCAGTAGGCACACAAAACCCTGGCACACTGAGTGGCACTTCAAATGGCTACTACAGCTAACAAGGCTGAACAACAGAACAGTAGTTGGTCCTTAATGGAGCCCAGAGCCTAAGCAGTGATTTATGTTTAAACTTTAGTAGCTACTGTTGTGCATTAAAAAGGTTTTTCTGGTCTCTGTCAGTGTTTGGCTTTTAGCCTCAGCAAAGCAACACATTTCAAAAACTGACATTATTTATTTGTATTAATATACCTGTTTCATTCATGTAGGAGTATAGATTTGTCAGTGGTTTTGAAAAACAACATTTGCGCCTGCTTAATCAGCACGTTATATCATTGTGAAGTTCAGTTGTAGTGGGCAATCATACACTTGCCTAAAATGCATTAGCCATATTTACAGAGAATTGTTTTTTTTATTACTTTTGATTATTTGAAAAATGTCTATTTTCTCTGAGGTTCCTTAGTTTTTTTTTCATCATTTCCTTCATGTATTTTTTGCATTTTGGAAGGCACGACTGTCTTTGTCACTGCTAAGTCTACTGTTGATCTCGGCAGGGAGTAGAAAGACATGTTCCACCTTCTCATACCACAGGGTGTTACCAACCTCTTCTTTTGACCTGCCTGCTAACTAGGGATGAGCGAGTACAGCATTATCTGTATCTGTATCTGTATCTGTTTACCACATGAATTATCTGTATCTGTATCCGTACTCGGACTGGGCGGACCCTAAACCGGAAGTGGTCAGATTTAACCCGGAAGTGGGTCAGGTTCTCTTGAAATGTGCGGGGCTTTAACCGGTATGTTATTTAAGCATGCAATTGATATGAGTTGATCAAAAATTGTTATATTTATTGCTGATTTGAAAACTATTTACATGACAGCATCAAGCTTCAGATCAATGGTGTTGTCATGGTAACAAACAAACTATATACAGAACGTTTTGCAACAATGAATACAACACATGCGGTTGCAATTATGAAGTAAAATGCAATGAACAAGAGTTTTCATACTCAATATAACTTTCTTTTTGTAACTTTTTATTTTTTTATGATCAGTGTGATTTTTTTATTTTTTATTTCCACACAAGGTATATGTGTGTGTGTGTGTGTGTGTGTGTGTGTGTGTGTGTGTGTGTGTGTGTGTGTGTGTGTGTGTGAGAGTAGAGAGAGAGACAGAGAGAGAGGGGGCGGGGGGCGGGGGCAGCTGACAGTAAAAGAAAAAAAATCTCCGATGGCAGAGACGCAACAGGAGTTGCATTTAAACCAAGCAGCATGTCTGAAACCCACGTTCACAAGAAACTCACTGGTTACTATGTAAGGACTACAAACCGAAGTTAAAAACAAACCTGAAGCTGAAGAAACCCTAAACGTTAACGGAACAGATCCGCAGACCCGATTGACTGACGGAGAGAGAGAGAGAGACAGAGAGAGAGAGAGAGAGAGAGAGAGAGAGAGAGAGAGAGAGGCCGAAGGAGCGCATTTCTCCATGTTCTGTGTGTGTGTGTGTGTGTGATTGATCCGAGCGGGTTTGTAGGCGGGGGGCGCTGTGATTATCACAGAACGCTGAGCGGCCAGTTGAGGAGTTATATTCAATCCGAGCACGGATATTGACTCATATATCTTGTATAATACTTGTACTCGGGAAAAGTGCTTTATCCGTACCGGATACTCGTTTCAGCCGGGTACTCGGATCACCCCTAATGCTAAAGCATACAGTAGGAGGTCACGCTATCAGCCTCCCTTCTACATGCATCTCAATGGCTTCCACCCCAAAGACAGTGACAGTGTGGTTATTTAAAACAAACCTAGGATGAATTTGCACCCCATGCCATCGTTGCACACCAGGGGTTATTACGTTGATACAAATAAACACTTTTGAGGATTTTGGTGCCTTCACAGTAAAGTGGCTCTATAGGTTCATATGTCTCCCTGAGTAGACCATGGGACATTGAATGTCCCTTACTTGGTGGCGTGATTTCATTAAAAGGACCTTCTCTTTAGAAAAATGCTACATTCCCCCAGAGGGTAACTCCTGATCCGTCCATGTTGCTCAATGACAAGGCATTGAGGGCACCTACTTTGATTCTGAATGTCTGTTAAATGGGGACAAAAACAAGTACCTCAACATCCATTGCAAGTCCCAGGATAGCACTTGCTTGCCTCAGGCAAGGTTCAGCCATTGAAAGTTGAGTTTTAAAACAATAGTAACTAGATGATGAGACTTCACTGTTTGGTTGTCTGTGCTCTGACATTGGTCAATGGCATCTACAACCATCTATCAGTGCAAGAAGAAAGTACAATATCACCCATACCAATCCATTTTCTGGCATCTTATTGTTCCTCTTAAACCACTAAGAGAATATTTTGAGTTAGCGTAAAGCTTTCCAGGCTAGGGTTCCCTGATGGCTTTGACCCTTGGGGTCCAAATTAAAAGCTGCAAATGATCAGGTTTAGGTGCCGTATTAAACTGTCTAGATCCATTCTAGAAGCCAAACTGGTCCACAACTGCTCTGCGATAGATCCATTAAATCATGTACATCCTGTTTCAATAGGATCTCTAATCACCAATTTCCACAGGATGGATAACGGCTGCGGATCAGCTCCGCTGCGTGACGGCTCCGTGCTCTGCCGTCAGTCAATACCCACCAGGTCCAGATTTTGTTGCTTGTTATTTTTTGTTTAAAAAATGCATACATTATGAATTATTATGACTAAAAGTTAAGATCAGAGGATGTTGAGTAGAACACAGACTGGTATGTCAAGGTTTAGTCTAGATACTGTTTTGAAACCATTTAAACATTTTAAACACCCAAAAATGAATGGTAGTAATCATACATTTTACTTGCAAAAATGTTGTATGGGTTCCAAACCATACAACATGCATCTATGCTATCTTTGGGCCATTTGGTTGAAAGAAACCCATATTTCATACAAAAAACTTGGAAAATTTGTCAACCCGAGGACAGAGAGGGGAAGACAATGTTGTCACATTAACACAGCTGGGCCACAGCAGCTATCCAATCAGTAGGCACATTTTTGATTACAAATTTGAATGGAATGGAATGGTGTGGTGTCTTGGTGTGACACCAATTAGTATCTAAGACTCGACTCTGACTAAAGTAAGAAAAGACACTCTCACAATGTAAAATAAATCAAATTAAACCATAAATGATCTATCAATGTATGTGTGTTTATCTTTCTGTTAGGAAGGGCCAATAAAACATTCCATGTTTGCTATAGTCAGTTGTAAAAATCTAAACCCATGTCGAACTCTGTTGGCACAAAGCACCATCAAAAGCTGTTTCCTCACCTCCAATCACAACAAGTGAGAATTAAGCGTAGCTACGACACAGGAGGTAACGGGGCAAACTCTCAACTGAACACCTTGCTGCTGACTGTAAGAAGATAGCAGAGATGGTACACGGATCTGAGGGTCATGACTTTAAATCAAAGGTTATACTATTTAATGAGGAGCAGAAGGCTTGGCTAGAGAGAACTGCAACACCTTGGATCCACTGTGACACAGTATGTTAAAAGGTTAAGGCAAGCATGGAGCAAAATGCAGCAATACTGTAACTCGATATGAGACTTTTATCTCATTATCTACCTTCATCTCTCCCTGTTGAGTGTCAAATGCACTACTCAATTACATCTACGTTTATGGACCCATTCTATCAAGTCAACTCTGTATCTTAATCAATAATATAATTATTGTTTTGTTCAGGCATGGTATATTCATTTAAAAGTCTTTATTCACCTCTTACTACAAGTGTGAACCCTCAATACAACATCAACAAAGAGAGACCCTTTAATATTTTGAGTATTTTTACGAGTCGTCTTGTAGTGGTGCGTCAATTGCAAGGTATATTCCCTTCAATTAGATTGAATTTGGTATTGATGACGCGAAAAAATAATAATGGTAACTCCACTGAAATTATTTTAAACTGAAGTAACAAGCCAAATTTGTAAAATGTTAGGAGTAGAAAGTAAAAAGTCTGCACACAAATAAATAGTAAAGTAAAAACATCTGAAAAATCTTCTTGAGTACAGTAACAAAGTATTTGTACTTCGTAACATCCCATCTCTGGAGATAGAAAAACATATGGTTCCAAGTCCTTAAGGTTTTGCCCATTCAGTAAATCCACAATGCAGTGGTTAATTTGCATTTTTTTACAAGCTAGCAGAGCAAAGCATGAGAAGAGAAGTTACAAAGGTTAATTTCTCATGGTTTTATTTCAGAAAATAAATTACAAGGATTTGACATTTGTGCATAAATTCCCAAAAGGTTTCTTCTGAAAAGCACAATAGACAAAACTGTGAAAACAAGGATCAAGCTTTTAATTAATTTATATTATTCTTACTTACAGTACTTATTGTTAGTAATAAATTGCCCATGCTTGTGTTCTCTTTTTATTTATTTTTTTGAAACAGTCCAATGGGCTAAATAATCCTCAAGTTTCATCACTGGTTCTTTTGAAGGGTGTATAAACTCAGCAGCAATTCATTCATGTCTAACGCTATTTACTACATTCTTTTAGTGTATACAGTAACTATGCTCCTGTATTAAATACGGAGGACAAAAAAGAAAGAAAATGTCTGCACCTTTATGTAAAAGCTTTTTGATTGACTTTGCCTCGATATAAAATGGCTGCATCAGTGAAGACAATGAAGCCCACTACCCAAAGGTAGGTCTTAATGGTTGATCTCCTGTCCTGCATACATTGCCTCAACCACTCTGATGTCCCTGTCCCTGATAAAAGCAGACACAAAATATACCTTTACTTCATTATGAGGGAAAAAAGGTACTATGACCTAATGCAATAGTAATAGGCCTGCAACAGTGTGTGTATCCTTGGGTAAGCAATCCCGTGTTGTATGTGTAAGACACAGCGATAACATGGACATAAAATTGCAGCAAAAGGAACAAACAATTTTTGTCTTTTTTTGTGCAAATGGACACACTAACTCCCAAAATTACGGGACCTAGTGAAAATGAAGAAATATACCAATGTTTTGTCTTGTCTGTTATTAGGAAACGTCACACAGTGTGATTTCTAGATTTGTTTCTCGCAGCTCTTCACTTCCATTTGGGCAGATTGGATGCAATGGTTCCATTGAGCAAACAGCAGATAGTGTTTGACATTTATTCAGGGGCATTGCAGTATGAAGGTTATCGGTGGAATTTTTTAGGCTTGTGCCATATCTGATGTCTTATCTTTAGTAAGCCTTGCATTGGAGTTGAAAGGCATGTTCCTTCTTGTAGTTAGATATCAGCTTCTTTCTGTTTCACTGGACTGGCAAATGGCTGTAAGGCTGCAGATAATATATATCACCGAGTGACATTACAGTTATGTGATGATTTACATTTACATGCGTCAGCTTGGGTACTGTGGGTTAGCACTACCTTCATTTCTGTAAATGAGTAAAACCATCACAGCTGAGCTCAAACATCATTCATTTATTTCCTGATTGTAGCATTGTTGTTGGTATTTGGATTTAATGGAACATTTAACCTGAACTTTTTGGCCACTTGTGGAGAAGCATAAACAAGTTGAGAACAAAAGATATATATCAACTTTTAAGTGGATATGGCAAACCTGTTAACAGTTAACAGCTTATTACGCATTCAGTAGTTATGGAGAACATTTCCTGTAATTTGTTGAGTCTAATGTTCATTTAGCTCATTTAGCGCTGTTTTTTGGTCTCTACGCAGGGGCAAACAAACTGCAATTAAACACACACAAAGAAAAATTTAGCAATCACACCGCAAATACATGTGGGGTTGAAAATCAAGCTGTTCCACTTAGCGCTCCCCCTAGAGCCTGGAGTACTTCCATTGTGTGATCTGGATGCACCATTTCCTTTTCCTTTGTTGCATTTGTTTTCGGGGATTGCATGCTTTTCTTTTTGCATCGATTCTGTTCTTGGAGTTTGTGTGCTTCTCTTTATGCAGCGTTTTCTTATTTGCAGCGTGTTTGTGTACCTGGTTGTGTTGTGTGTATTTGCATATGCCCATTGTTGTCAACTTAATGAAGATGTTTTTCTTAATTTGCCCATATTATGAAAAAAACACTTTTCTGGGATTTGGAGTGTTGTTTTGTGTCTCTGGTGCTTCCACACGCATATAAACTTGGAAAATACAGAGATACAGCTTTCTGAATGTCCTCTGCTTCAGTCTCCAGGTGAGCTGTTTTCCACGGCTTCCTACGTAACTAGCCGAGACGCGTTGGCTAACCGTAGCATGCTAGCGCTAGCATGTAAGCTTGTTCTCAATGGCAAAACACTGCTACAACACACAATAGTTAACCATAATCTACAAAAGAACTACCTCCATGCCCCGGTTCTGCAGGTATTCCACAAGTGTGCCGTCGTTTAGAAGAAGTCTCCCAGCTAATCCTGCCTTGTACTGACCAAAGTTGGAGAAAGTTACCTAGCTGATGTGATCCTCACCTAGCTACTATCATGTGCGACCCCCAACAAAGATAGTAAAGAAGTGAGATGTCTCACTCTGTAGCTAAAACAGAGACCTAAACACACAGGGTGAAAAGAGGATCTGCTGCAGTGCAACAAAAATATGGTGTTTTTTGAAAATGAAACCATGTAAACCTATTCTGGTACAACCTCAAAATACAATTATGAACCTGAAAATGAGCATGATAAGAGCGCTTTAAGTTGCAATGCGTTTGCCACTGTCGGCCACCGTACTACAAAGCTCCTGAGGGAAATATTTGGCTCTTTAGCTGCTAAGTTGCTAAATGATGTTCACCAGATAGTTGCTAACTTTGGCATTTTGAGCTGAGCATGTGTTGTACAGTGGCTTTTTCAATTAAACAGCTGCCTGCTGCTGCCGTCGAAAACAACACTATGAGATCAGTGAGAGTGAACCAGAACAGTGAAGTTGCAGCCTCAGCTTGACAGCTAAACAATGAGCTGAAACTCACTAGAAAGCTCTGTTGAAGAGGGGAGCTGTATATTCAGGTGATAGTTCTTTTTAGGTTCATCACTGTAAACAACACCTTTCATATTCTCACAGATTACACACTGTCGTTGTTATAGTGATATTTTGTCATAGCTTTAGTCACATGGCACAGCCTTCTTGATATAGAAATATAATCTTTCTTGCTTCTATTTAATGCTAGAAGCATAAAAAATACAATTTCCATTTTTAATAACTATAATCAGTTATTATTTCAAAAATTTTATTTATATAGGATCATTTTTATCAGTGGATAAAAGTGACAATCATCAAGGAAACAATCCTTTTCTGTGCTAGCATCATGTAAAAAACCTGATTTTATTGTTAATCTTTGTCCAAACATTGTAGTTTGGCAGTACACCACATTATTGCTTGTGAAGTGGATATCTTCATAAAGAATCCGTCACTGATATATATAATTAGGCCAGCCATTATTTTGGACAGGGCTGTGATGAATACACCGTGCAGCAGTAATAATAGAAGATTAATTCATTAAAACAGTAACAAGACATTTGAATGGTTAAAGTGTGTCTTAAATCTATATCTAGCTGTATTAGTCATCCAGCCTTATGCTACGCATGATCAAGTGTAGTAGTATAATATGATAAATGATATAGTAGTATTAATCTGCTTTGAAAATGGATGGGAGATACGGTTTTGTTATGGATTGGATTCTTCATTAAAAAAAAAACATAAAATTGTAAATGATGTGTTAATTAATTTAAATATATGGAAAGAGGAATACCAGCCCACATAACTGATAGCAATTTAAAAGGCATGGAGCTGTGTTGAAAACAAAGGCAGGAAAATCAAGGCAACATGTAGTTATCTGCCACTCTGTTTGTGGCCTCTCCTTTCTATTTTGTGCTCCATGCTGTCTTGACCCTGAAATATAAACCCCATATTTATATGCACATGTAGTCACATGAACACAAGGATTACAGAGAAACCACACATCAAGTTTTCTTGAAGGTGTTTGATGAGCACAGCTGCACATCAGCCCTGCACAAAAGCTTTCATCAGTAATGAATACAACACAGCAGTAGATCCAGGTCTAATGCCACTCCCTCACATCTTAACACTGTCTTTTGTCCCTTCTGTCCACACCACCGACTCATACATCCTAACCCCAACTGAATGAGAAAATTATAAAGAATATTATGCTGATGTCCTTCTTTTTTTGGTTTTCCACTCAGTCATCTTTGTGTCCACGCTTGGTGACCTCCACCCACGATCTGTCCCTGACTTAATGCCATTGATTGGCAAGCGTTTCAGACTGTCAGCTGAGAATTCTTTAAATCTTTTTCTGATTCAGTGACAAAAATGAATGGTCGGCGAATAGCTCCAAAATTCACAATAACTGTTACATGAATGCAATAAGCGTAAGAATATCTTTATAGGTGTAGCCAGAAATGCCATGTGATGAAGACCAAAAGTCTGACAAATGAGCCCTCTAAAGTGGTCTAAGCTTCACAGTCAGCTACAATCTGATTGAACATGCTTTGACTTTGAAAATCGAAAAGGGTCATGGCATGAATGGAGCTTATACAGCAGATATCACTGTCAATCTGACAAGCATTAGTTAAACCTTTGTAATGGGTGTATGGTCATGGCCCTGTGAAGGGCGGAGGTTATTTAGGGACAGAGGTAATTTGCGCACTTTCTCTCTCTCTCGGCTTGCAGTTTCAGGAAGTGTAGCGGGGTGTACATGTGTGAAGGCCAAACATTTCAGCTGTTTAGATAAGCTCAAATTTGGAGCGGAAATGAATGATTTATCAGTAATAACGACATTAAATCCTGCTGCTGATCTAATGACTTAAAGGACTGTCTTTGAGTGCAACATTGTCTGTCATTGTTTTTTTCCCCACATTCATTTCATTTATTTGTTTTCTTTCTTAGTTGGGTTTGTTTTCGTTCATTTTAAATATTATTATTTAGGGTAAAGTGCAATATCGTTGACGGGCGCTGCACAAATTTAGGGCTGGTTATAGGCTCAAAGATAGCTTTAGAGTGCCCTAATGCTTGCTAGTGTGGTTTTAGGTGTTGCCTTCTATTATTTCCTGCATGTAATTAAGTGTGAGTTTTAAAATGTGCAGGGGTATTTTGTTCTATTGCTCTTTATAGTGTGTATTGGGTCCTAACATTATTAATAGCCTCTAAATTATTCCAGTGAAATTTTGCTATTCATATCAAGTGATTGCGTCAGTGCCACTGCATTTTACCTTTTTTAAAGTCGGTACTGTGTAGTTCCACGCTGGCGCTGTGCCGTCTATTATTAGTGTTTTTTAATCTATGCTGGCTTTGTGAATAAACTCCATTCATATTTTGTAACTGGCCTCTCGTCCTGGTTTGTTCTGGACACTTACCTGTTTTTAATCGCTACACTTTTTAATTTTAAGTTGAACTATGATTAAAACAGTAGATCAATGCTGCACTATAGGCACCACATTATTAGCAGGGGAGCTAACTCCACCCAGTATCATGTCATGCTCATTAACCCATGAT
The DNA here is from genome assembly GCF_008692095.1 of Etheostoma spectabile. Taxonomy (NCBI): domain Eukaryota; kingdom Metazoa; phylum Chordata; class Actinopteri; order Perciformes; family Percidae; genus Etheostoma; species Etheostoma spectabile. Next base: position 55 of record NW_022602582.1, on the reverse strand, counting down.
AATAGTATAAAACCACCACTCCCAATACAGGACAGGGCAATTAACTCACTCATTG